>NC_134833.1:71271424-71387279 GCF_004210375.1 Tachypleus tridentatus | reverse complement strand
AACCAAATTTTGTAATTTTCACAACAAATGTTCCTACAATTGAGAAAAAATTTCAAATATCCCAAACGAAATGTATTAAAAAATCTATAATATACGAGGGCTGTTAACCAAAATACGCGGACTGTTTGAATTGCGCTGGCTCCAGTTGGTTCCAGGAGAATCCGCTTGGTGTCGCTAGGTTCGCACAGATCAGCTGATTACGACGCCATTTCCCGATTGATATCTTCATTTGTGTATTAGCTACGCGGTTTAAAGTGAAGATATTTTCGTTTGGCGGATTTCAGAATGAATGACCTGGAAGGAGCAACGACTTGCTGTGGAATTTAGTGTTAAATTTGGAAACCTACGACTGAAACTTTGCTAGCTTAACACGGCTTACAGTGATGTTGCTATGAAGCGTACGGCATGTTTCAAGTAGCATGAACGTTTTAAGGATGGTCGACAATCCATTGAAGATGATGAGCGTCCTGGACGCTCCTTCCACGTCAACTGACGACCCACATCGACAAAATCAACACCTGGTGCGGGCAAATCGACGTCTGACTGTCAGGAGCTTGCTGAAGAGTGTGGGATATCAGTTGGATCTTCTTACGAGATTTTGACCGAAAAATTGAAGATGCACCCCGCGTTGCTACAAAATTCAGCCCTCATAACTCAGAGTTTGGCCAAACACTCGATCACTGTTCTTCCCCACCCCTACTCACCTGACCTGGCTCCCTTACTTTGATTTTTTCTTGTTCCCCAAACTCAAAGACCCTTGAAAGGAAAAAAGATTTGAGACGATTTCCGAGATTAAGGCAAATGCAACGAAGGAGCTGGAGGACATTACAAAAGAAGTGTACCAGGACTGTTTCAACAAGTGGAAACACCGTTGGGATAAGTGTGTGTGTTGGGGAGGAGAGTACTTTGAAGGAGTCCCAGACCTGTAACTTCTAAATAAAGTACATTTTGTTTTATGACGTCAGTCCCATTTTTAACAGACCTCATAACTCAGAGAAGCAAAAACCACCAACATTTTTGGGAACACGAGCTCTTGTAAACAGTCTATCTGGTTTCTAAGCCCCCACTTTACACCAACAAGGTTCATTCAGTTATTCTCCATAAACTTGATAATAAATGTAAAGTTCTGTTAACTCACCAGTAGGGATGTAATTTTTACCTGTATTGGTAGTTTTTCAATACTTTCCATACATATCAAATGCGTTGGAAAATACTCACCTTATCTTCAGTACGTTTGTAATATAAATAACATTTTGTGAGTACAAAACTCAAACGTTCACTTAGTTAACAATATTTCTAATTTAATATCTGTACACCCTAAGCAACATATCAGAAGAAACAATTGTACTTTTAATAATTCTAAAATATTAGAATTATTGCTTATCCTAAAATTTTCAAACTTAAAATTACAATGTTAAAACCAAAGCCTTCAGCCTTCACAATGGACAGATGAAAATAATCCACTGTTTAGCTTTTAAGAGACAACAAAGAAGCAAATATTTTAAAGTAAATAACAATCAAGCAGTCAAGGTCTCAAGGTTTGTTTGCTTTTACTCCAGCTTCGACGTTTATTTTTTAATTAGCTAAATATGCACATATATATTATATATTACAGTGATTAACACAGTATTATATATCGATTTGTGTTTGCCTATAATTCCCACATTTCTGAAACATTAGTTCTACTCACATCTTTTACAAGGATCATATTTATCAACAACTAGAAGAAAAATCACTACCAGCCTAATTTGAAATAAGTAAAATCCTTATAAGTTTTTATATTATATATTAGCAAATATATGTAATTACTTCTAAAAAAGCTTATAACAAAATGCCAATGCAAAATTTGTGAAATAAAACAAAATCTGAATATAACTATTTTTTCTTAGCTGTAAATTTTATCGACTTTACTACAATTTTTTAAACATTATTTATACATGGTGTTCAGGATTTTATAAGATTATTAATTAAATAATTGTTTTCTCTCTTTCTTTTTGTATAAATATAACTTGCACTAGTGTCATCCTTTCCTTCTTAATTTAAATAACTTTACATTGTTTATTTAAAATGGTACAACATTTTCTTTTAGCTAAAAAAGTAGTGCGTACAACTGATTTAGTTTAAAATGGGTTTAAAATATTTAAAATTATTAAGTGTTTGATAAATACATTTTCTATTAACAATCACTTTTGGGACAGATACAAGGAAAACCTGAAACTCAAAAATTTAGAACTACTAATCTGAGACACTAGATGGCAACATATGACATTGCCAAAACAGGGCTTCTCAACCATTTCCTTTATATCAATTCCAATAAGTTTTCCAGTAGCTCTCTCATCAGGAGTTTCCGAACCGAAGACAAAAAAGTATTAAATTAAGATGTCAGATATTATATCATAGCTAAAATATACATCAGACTATCCTAGAATAAAACAAACAATAAATATACTAAAGCAAACTATATATAGAATAATTAATAACTAACTACATTTATTCTTTTGAAATTCTTCCCCTCATTGATAATTCTCCTCCACCCTAATTCTAATATCATTGGCCCAATAATCTAGAGTGAATGTTGTGATTATATTAAAATTAGAAGTAAGGTGCATATCTGAGGAATTATTGTTACAGCTATTGTAAATGATGTACTGACATTTCTCTGCTTGCGGGTTATCACAGCCATTCTAAATAAAGTATTTCCACTACCCTGTTGTTTTCTAAATAGAGATATTTTCCCTTCAAATATTAGATAAACTTTGAATTGAAAGAATTGCACGTTTGATGTTTAATTGGTGCTGCAGGTAGTGACACTCGAGCTTTACATTTACAAATTTACGGAAGTATTGCGCAGACAGCCCTCGTGTAGCTTTACGCAAAATTCAAAACAAACCAATCTTTTCTTTATCAGTAAAATTATTATCTCCCATTCAGATGTTCTGAGATACATTTTAAAGCAGTTTTAATTACCTTCATTGTCTTTACTACCAAAAACAACAACAAAACAAGCAATCAAACGTTACTTCAAGGAAACAATATTGCAGTTCATTAAGAGATCAACCCTCACACATTATATTTTTATGTATTTATTATTAAAGCCACACTTGATAGTTTAGGATACAAAATTTCAAAGTCATATCGTCAGAAGATTTCTCATTTTATTCTAAAAAATTTGTTTAGTTTATTGTACAGCTAACAAAACCTTACAAAGGACATTATTGTTATTATTAAAACGACCGACTTTATCTATTGAAAGATAATAATGAAACTCCCTATAAATATTTTTTAAAAATTGAAGTAAGTAAAGGTACAAAACTAATTGTTATTTTAATATTTCTAAACACGATAAGAAATTCTTTGTTTTAGAAGATAAATACAGATCTCAATGATTGTTAACGTGGTTTGTCTTTCGTCATTTTTATGGTTATCATGCGTATCCTAATGCTTTAACATGCTGATTGCTGTGGTGGGAAATACGTGCTGCGAAGTGATAAACCAATCTGAACGAGAATTCTTCAAATAGTTAAGATTTTCAATGATATATCATTGTGTAAGAAAGTTTTAATGAGGTTTCATCAAACTCATAAATGTCCCGGGGACAGTTCTAATTATGTTTCATCAAGATGCATGTGTCACGGAACAGTTTGAATGAGGTTCCATCATGTAAGTGGTCTGGGAGATATTTAATTAGGTTTCCCCATATTCAGAACAGTTTTAATGAGGTTTTGCCAAGCTCGTAATTGTTCCAAAAAAGTTTAAATAAAGTTTCACTGAACAGGTAATGTACCTAAACATTTTGCATGAGGCGTAACAAAGTATATAAGTATCCTGGAACAGTTTTAATGAGGTTTCATATAGTATATACATGTAAGTGCCGTGGAAGAGTCATTTTGAACGAAGTTTCATCAAGCAAGTGAATGTCACGAAACAGTCTGAATGAGGCATTATCAAGCAGATCAATGTGCTGGAAAAGTTTAAATATGGTTTCATCGGGTAGGTGAGTGTCTCGAAACAGTGTAAATGAGATGTCATCTTATTGATAAATGACCAACAACTGTTCCAATGAAAATTTGTCAAACAGGTAAATTTCACTGAATACATTGATGCAAAAACTAATGACGTCTTCAATAAAAGTGAATATTGAATTTTTCCAACTCGCACACTAGAAAGAAAGAATGGATACAATAGAACCATGCTTCAATTCTCGTCATTCAACCACCATATAGATGTGTATATCATCTTATATAAGTTTACAGTATCTATTAATGACAAAATAATGGTTAAAAAGTTTTTTTTTAAGTCAGAAAACATAGCATACAGAAAATTAAAATGTTTTAGTGACAGTAAAACCATCAAATATTTAAAAAATATGTTTTCGTTTATAATACTTATTTTTTACCAGTATATATGGTAGAATAATGTTTATAATAACTATTAGAAATAATAAACTATTATGGAGTGTATTTGTGATTGATGTTAGTAAATATTAAAGTGGAAAATGTTTATAATGCTTATTTATATCTGTATATAACGTAGCAAAGAAAATCTTTAGTAGTTACTTGTATTATTAAATCTTGTTGTGTAAAAAAATTTATTTATTGTTTATAAGAAGAAAACTTATAACTTTTAGAATAGTTTTTAGCCTGACGAAACATTCTTGTGGATACTTTTACAACAGTTCTGTAAACATGCATGAAGAGATCTATAATGGTTGTTAGATTCACGGAGAACATTTGTAATAGTTTCGGTAACAATAAACAGTGTTTATGAATAGTGCCTATGATAATTTTAGTATGTATAAACTTTGTTGTAATTACAGTTAATTATACTTCTCATAATGCATTATAGTCGTCTCTTACATTTTCTAACTCTGCATTCTTAATCCAGTCTCTTAGGGAGTCACATAAATTAGAATAATGTATAAGGATAGTATTTCAACCATATTTAATTTCACATATCCAATCGACCTGAAGGAATGGAATGAACGAAACGCCGCAATAGATGTGGAAGATGTATTGGGGTGTAAATACCATTATTACACACTATCCTGATTTTTCAAAATCACTTATGGATTTAATCAGGAACTCATTGCTTTAATATAATATTTATAACATAATATCTTATGACAACTATAATTAAATATAAATATACATTAAATATTTTGATATTTCTTAATTTCTTTCTAATCTGCCTTTATTAAGACAAATGGTTAACATACAGAATAAAATTTTAAAATATTATGCGATGTGAACTACTGACATAAGTCCTGTTTTGTGAACTTACCCAACTAGAAAATTTTATTTAATATTAATGTACTTAAAATTTCATCACACTTTATATATTGAATTTCACAGTTTTGGTCATTTAAAACCACCTCAGTTAATATTATTTCACGCTAATATATAATATGAAATACATCAACACTCATTGAGTTATAGTTAATATATCAAGTCTTGGGATATAACGAGTAAAACATCAAAACTTATTATATAATAATATGCACCAATACGTAATTAACATAAGAGTCAATTCGCCAATTTTAAAATTAAACTCAAACTGAAATAAATGACACTCTAGTTTCAATACCTCTAAACAACAATACTGATCGATACAACGTGTACATTTAAAAAAGTACTGATAAACGAATTTTCAATAATTTTGTAAAATGATGGAATAAATAAAGCCATTAAATAACTTTGTTAAGCTCGTAGTTAAAAACTAAGATTATACTTATAGTGAAATATTTAAGGTATATTAATTTTTTACTCTTAGAATTTTAGTTCCAAAACTTTTTACGTTTCTGTTCCTTTTTACAATTTTGTCAAATCCAAATAACACTAAATAGTTGATACAATCTCATTAAAAGTGTTTAAGGATTAGTGAAAACCCTCATAGATTTCATTTGTAATTAATAAAATCAGTTTTGCATTGCTTACAAACATTTTAAAACACGCCCTAAATAAGCAAGTTATCTCTCGAAATATCGTCAAGAGAAATGAAATATTTTTTAGCAAATATAGCTTCATGCTTTACAGTATTGTATTGTTTGCACCTTTGTTTATTTGCATCTATGTTAAGAAACTGCATACTCAGTCGTCTTCTACTGGCTATCCTGTATTCGTTTGTTTATCTTTCTTTTCTCAGAGAAGTTGTTTCTATTTTTAGTAACACTACTCACTCTCATTTTATGATTACTAGAAAATTCCATGTAATTTCAGATTTACATTACAACACAGATTAATGAAAATTACTTTAGAAAGCCACAGAATGTGAGAATAAGTAATTTATTCCGAAGTGAGACTTCTAGTGTTCAACAATTAATGGCTGGATGTATTTTATTTTTGAGAGATTTAGTAAAGTAATGATTCAGGAACTACTTCAGTATCTTGGTACAGCGAAACAATTTAGACAGAAGTACAAGACTAACCATTAGTTTTCAACATCTTCGTACAAACTATTTCCAGTGAACGGAAGTGATGACTCCGACATTGAAAGGGCAGCTGCGATAGACTCTGGAAATAGTTAGGGTAGCTCTAAACAGGCATGTATTTGGTCACGACTATGACTTCAGTGAAAGTTCAGTTACACTACAGTCAGTTTCACTGAGCGATAAAGAAAGTGGCACAACTACTGGAGAAAAACTTTTCAGAGATTTATTGCAGCAGTTAGCCTAAGCTCATGACTTGGAAGTCGATCGGACTCAAACTCCTACAGGGGATCATCATCATAGCGTAAGTTCTCAATCACGACCAATTTCTCCATCTCCTGAACAAAGTACCTATCTCTCAAGTGCAAGATACGGAACCTTTACAGTTTCTAAAATAAATATTGAAGTTTCCTTTCCCATCCAACAAAATAAACAATCATCCATTCCAAATCAAAGTAATAAGGCTCATTTCAAAATTGAGTATGGTAATACAACCAGATTAAACACTGTAAATGGAATAGACAATCCTGCTTTTGTGTGTGATGCTAAGACTTTTGCACAGCCGTCAGAGATGGAACAACATTCAATTTTGAACTTCCTCACAAAAATCTGATGCCAAAAATTGTCATACAGCAACAATCTGACTTTGATAGCACACAGAGTCAAACAGAACTCGAGAAACAAAGAAATAAGAAGTCTATTAAACGTAAGAGACGCAAGAAACATAAAAAAGATGTGTTCTAGGGGCACAGTGGGAGAAGAAGTCGAAACTTGTAGTCATAGATTTTCTAAATCCAGATATCACAAAAAATCAGATCTGCCGATAACTAAACGTTTCACTCGAGATCTCGAAAACACGTGAAAATCAGCGACAAAAAAATAAGCATGCGAATCAAATGAAGAACTGTAGTAAAACCAATGAAACATCATCTGGTTGTAATAATCCCAGAAGAAGAATGAAATCAGCTTTATCGAGCAGAACAAGACACGAATATTCATACAGTGAACGATAATCTCAAACCCTCTAAGAGCTTAAGAGGTGGAGCACTAAAAATGTCGTAGCTATGACGTCACTTTTAGCATGGAATGACGACACGGAACTATAAAAAAATGAAAATTTTCGTCTGGTGTCATGCAAATATGTGTTCTTCCAGCTTGTGATTTCCTCAATAAACCATACAATGTTTTGGATTACTACAAATCTCATTTAACTCCATATTTTATAAATTATGTGAAAGCATTGTTTCATTTGAACATATATTATCATTTATGTATCAAATTTACATGTTTTATAATATGAATTCAAGTAAAACTACGGTCGCTAAGTGCTCTAAAGAATACATAATGTTGTGTTCGAATGTTCGGTGTTTAACTTAAGATCTCACGATAACATTTTAATTCGAATCTTTCTCTTTTCCTTTCCCTTAAAATGCTTGTAAAGGTTTTCATGCAATCAATTATGTATCCGTATAACTATATATACATTGCTTGACAAAAGTAGTAAGAAACACCGTAATTAATAACCAAATTTTGTAATTTTCAATAACAATTTTCTACAATTGAGAAAAAATTTCAAATATCCCAAACGAAATGTATTAAAAATCTATAATATACGAGGGCTGTTCAAAAATACGCGGACTGTTTGAATTGCGCGGCTCCAGTTGGTTCCAGGGGAATCCGCTTGGTGTCGCTAGGTTCGCACAGATCAGCTGATTACGACGCCATTTCCCGATTGCAGATATCTTCATTTGTGTATTAGCTACGCGGTTTAAAGTGAAGTGCGATATTTTCGTTTGGCGGATTTCAGAATGAATGACCTGAAGGAGCAACGACTTGCTGTGGAATTTAGTGTTAAATTTGAAACTCTACGACTGAAACTTTTGCTATGCTTAACACGGCTTACAGTGATGTTGCTATGAAGCGTACGGCATGTTTCAAGTAGCATGAACGTTTTAAGGATGGTCGACAATCCATTGAAGATGATGAGCGTCCTGGACGCCCTTCCACGTCAACTGACGACCCACACGTCGACAAAATCAACACCCTGGTGCGGGCAAATCGACGTCTGACTGTCAGGAGCTTGCTGAAGAGTGTGGGATATCAGTTGGATCTTCTTACGAGATTTTGACCGAAAAATTGAAGATGCACCGCGTTGCTACAAAATTCAGCCCTCATAACTCGAGAGTTTTTGGCCAAACACTCGATCACTGTTCTTCCCCACCCCCCTACTCACCTGACCTTGCTCCTTACGATTTTTCTTGTTCCCCAAACTCAAAAGACCCTTGAAAGGAAAAAGATTTGAGACGATTTCCGAGATTAAGGCAAATGCAACGAAGGAGCTGGAGGACATTACAAAAGAAGCGTACCAGGACTGTTTCAACAAGTGGAAACACCGTTGGGATAAGTGTGTGTGTTGGGGAGGAGAGTACTTTGAAGGAGTCCCAGACCTGTAACTTCTAAATAAAGTACATTTTGTTTTATGACGTCAGTCCGCGTATTTTTTTAACAGACCTCGTACTTCAGAGAAGCAAAAAACCACCAACATTTTTGGAACACGAGCTCTTGTAACAGTCTATCTGGTTTCTAAGCCCCCACTTTACACCAACAAGGTTCATTCAGTTATTCTCCATAAACTTGATAATAAATGTAAAATGTTCGTTAACTCACCAGTAGGGATTAAGTAGTATTTTTACCTGTATTGGGTAGTTTTTCAATACTTTTCCATACATATCAAATGCGTTGGAAAATACTCACCTTATCTTCAGTACGTTTGTAATATAAATAACATTTTGTGAGTACAAAACTCAAACGTTCACTTAGTTAACAATATTTCTAATTTAATATCTGTACACTCCTAAGCAACATATCAGAAGAAACAATTGTACTTTTAATAATTCTAAAATATTAGAATTATTGCTTATCACAAAATTTTCCAAACTTAAAATTACAATGTTAAAATCCAAGCCTTCAGCCTTCACAATGGACAGATGAAAAATAATCCACTGTTTAGCTTTAAGTTGAGACAACAAAGAAGCAAATATTTTAAAGTAAATAACAATCAAGCAGTCAAGGTCTCAAGGTTTGTTTGCTTTTACTCCAGCTTCGACGTTTATTTTTTAATTACAGCTAAAATATGCACATATATATTATATATT
This sequence comes from Tachypleus tridentatus, assembly GCF_004210375.1. Classification (NCBI taxonomy): domain Eukaryota; kingdom Metazoa; phylum Arthropoda; class Merostomata; order Xiphosura; family Limulidae; genus Tachypleus; species Tachypleus tridentatus. Next base: position 71,377,700 of record NC_134833.1, on the reverse strand, counting down.
ACAGTGATTAACACAGTATTATATATCGATTTGTGTTTGCCTATAATTCCCACATTTTCTGAAACATTAGTTCTACTCACATCTTTTACAAGGATCATATTTATCAACAACTCAGAAGAAAAATCACTACCAGCCTAATTTGAAATAAGTAAAAAATCCTTGTTATAAGCTTTTTATATTATATATTAGCAAATATATGTAATTACTTTTAAAAAGCTTATAACAAATGCCAATGCAAAGCTTGTGAAATAAAACAAAATCTGAATATAACTATTTTTCTTAGCTGTAAATTTTATCGACTTTTACTACAATTTTTAAACATTATTATACATGGTGTTCAGGATTTTTATAAGATTATTAATTAAATAATTGTTTTCTCTCTCTTTCTTTTTGTATAAATATAACTTGCACTAGTGTCATCCTTTCCTTCTTAATTTAAATAACTTTACATTGTTAATTTAAAATGGTACAACATTTTCTTTTAGCTAAAAAGTAGTGCGTACAACTGATTTAGTTTAAAATGGGTTTAAAATATTTAAAATTATTAAGTGTTTGATAAATACATTTTCTATTAACAATCACTTCTTTTGGGACAGATACAAGGAAAACCTGAAACTCAAAAATTTAGAACTACTAATCTGAGACACTAGATGGCAACATATGACATTAGCGAAAACAGGGCTTCTCAACCATTTCCTTATATCAATTCCAATAAGTTTTCGAAACAGCTCTCTCATCAGAGTTCGAACAAAAGACAAAAAGTATTAAATTAAGATGTCAGATATTATATCATAGCTAAAATATACATCAGACTATCCTAGAATAAAAACAAACAATAAATATACTAAGCAAACTATATATAGAATAATTAATAACTAACTACATTTATTCTTTTGAAATTCTTCCCTCATTGATAATTCTCCTCCACCCTAATTCTAATATCATTAGCCCAATAATCTGGAGTGAATGTTGTGATTATATTAAAATTAGAAGTAAGGTGCATATCTGAGGTATTGTTACAGCTATTGTAAATGATGTACTGACATTTCTCTGCTTGCGGGTTATCACAGCCATTCTAAATAAAGTATTTCCACTACCCTGTTGTTTCTAAATAGAGAGATATTTTTCCTTCAAATATTAGATAAACTTTGAATTGAAAGAATTGCACGTTTGATGTTTAATTGGTGCTGCAGGTAGTGACACTCGAGCTTTACATTACAAAATTACGGAAGTATTGCGCAGACAGCCCTCGTGTAGCTTTACGCAAAATTCAAAACAAACCAATCTTTTCTTTATCAGTAAAATTATTATCTCCCATTCCAGATGTTCTGAGATACATTTTAAAGCAGTTTTAATTACCTTCATTGTCTTTACTACTCCAAAAACAACAACAAAACAAGCAATCAAACGTTACTTCAAGGAAACAATATTGCAGTTCATCAAGAGATCAACCCTCACACATTATATTTTTATGTATTTATTATTAAAGCCACACTTGATAGTTTAGGATACAAAAATTTCAAAGTCATATCGTCAGAAGATTTCTCATTTTATTCTAAAATTTGTTTAGTTTATTGTACAGCTAACAAAACCTTACAAAGGACATTATTGTTATTATTAAAACGACCGACTTTATCTATTGAAAGATAATAATGAAACTCCCTATAAATATTTTTAAAAATTGAAGTAAAGTAAAGGTACAAAACTAATTGTTATTTTAATATTTCTAAACACGATAAGAAATTCTTTGTTTTAGAAGATAAATACAGATCTCAATGATTGTTAACGTGGTTTGTCTTCGTCATTTTATGGTTATCATGCGTATCCTAATGCTTAACATGCTGATTGCTGTGGTGGGAAATACGTGCTGCGAAGTGATAAACCAATCTGAACGAGAATTCTTCAAATAGTTAAGATTTTCAATGATATATCATTGTGTAAGAAAGTTTTAATGAGGTTTCATCAAACTCATAAATGTCCCGGTGACAGTTCTAATTATGTTTCATCAAGATGCATGTGTCACGGAACAGTTTGAATGAGGTTCCATCATGTAAGTGGTCTGGGAGATATTTAATTAGGTTTCCCATATTCAGAACAGTTTTAATGAGGTTTTGCCAAGCTCGTAATTGTTCCAAAAAAGTTTAAATAAAGTTTCACTGAACAGGTAATGTACCTAAACATTTTGCATGAGGCGTTACAAAGTATATAAGTATCCTGGAACAGTTTTAATGAGGTTTCATATAGTATATACATGTAAGTGCCGTGGAAGAGTCATTTTGAACGAAGTTTCATCAAGCAAGTGAATGTCACGAAACAGTCTGAATGAGGCATTATCAAGCAGATCAATGTGCTGGAAAAGTTTAAATATGGTTTCATCGGGTAGGTGAGTGTCTCGAAACAGTGTAAATGAGATGTCATCTTATTGATAAATGACCAACAACTGTTCCAATGAAAATTTGTCAAACAGGTAAATTTCACTGAATACATTGATGCAAAAACTAATGACGTCTTCAATAAAAGTGAATATTGAATTTTTCCAACTCGCACACTAGAAAGAAAGAATGGATACAATAGAACCATGCTTCAGTTCTCGTCATTCAACCACCATATAGATGTGTATATCATCTTATATAAGTTTACAGTATCTATTAATGACAAAATAATGGTTAAAAAGGTTTTTTTTAAGTCAGAAAACATAGTATACAGAAAATTAAAATGTTTTAGTGACAGTAAAACCATCAAACATTTAAAAATATGTTTTCGTTTATAATACTTATTTTACCAGTATATATGGTAGAATAATGTTTATAATAACTATTAGAAATAATAAACTATTATGGAGTGTATTTGTGATTGATGTTAGTAAATATTAAAGTGGAAAATGTTTATAATGCTTATTTATATCTGTATATAACGTAGCAAAGAAAATCTTTAGTAGTTACTTGTATTATTAAATCTTGTTGTGTAAAAAAATTTATTTATTGTTTATAAGAAGAAAACTTATAACTTTTAGAATAGTTTTTAGCCTGACGAAACATTCTTGTGGATACTTTTACAACAGTTCTGTAAACATGCATGAAGAGATCTATAATGGTTGTTAGATTCACGGAGAACATTTGTAATAGTTTCGGTAACAATAAACAGTGTTTATGAATAGTGCCTATGATAATTTTAGTATGTATAAACTTTGTTGTAATTACAGTTAATTATACTTCTCATAATGCATTATAGTCGTCTCTTACATTTTCTAACTCTGCATTCTTAATCCAGTCTCTTAGGGAGTCACATAAATTAGAATAATGTATAAGGATAGTATTTCAACCATATTTAATTTCACATATCCAATCGACCTGAAGGAATGGAATGAACGAAACGCCGCAATAGATGTGGAAGATGTATTGGGGTGTAAATACCATTATTACACACTATCCTGATTTTTCAAAATCACTTATGGATTTAATCAGGAACTCATTGCTTTAATATAATATTTATAACATAATATCTTATGACAACTATAATTAAATATAAATATACATTAAATATTTTGATATTTCTTAATTTCTTTCTAATCTGCCTTTTATTAAGACAAATGGTTAACATACAGAATAAAATTTTAAAATATTATGCGATGTGAACTACTGACATAAGTCCTGTTTTGTGAACTTACCCAACTAGAAAATTTTATTTAATATTAATGTACTTAAAATTTCATCACACTTTATATATTGAATTTCACAGTTTTGGTCATTTAAAACCACCTCAGTTAATATTATTTCACGCTAATATATAATATGAAATACATCAACACTCATTGAGTTATAGTTAATATATCAAGTCTTGGGATATAACGAGTAAAACATCAAAACTTATTATATAATAATATGCACCAATACGTAATTAACATAAGAGTCAATTCGCCAATTTTAAAATTAAACTCAAACTGAAATAAATGACACTCTAGTTTCAATACCTCTAAACAACAATACTGATCGATACAACGTGTACATTTAAAAAAGTACTGATAAACGAATTTTCAATAATTTTGTAAAATGATGGAATAAATAAAGCCATTAAATAACTTTGTTAAGCTCGTAGTTAAAAACTAAGATTATACTTATAGTGAAATATTTAAGGTATATTAATTTTTTACTCTTAGAATTTTAGTTCCAAAACTTTTTACGTTTCTGTTCCTTTTTACAATTTTGTCAAATCCAAATAACACTAAATAGTTGATACAATCTCATTAAAAGTGTTTAAGGATTAGTGAAAACCCTCATAGATTTCATTTGTAATTAATAAAATCAGTTTTTGCATTGCTTACAAACATTTTAAAAACACGCCCTAAATAAGCAAGTTATCTCTCGAAATATCGTCAAGAGAAATGAAATATTTTTTAGCAAATATAGCTTCATGCTTTACAGTATTGTATTGTTTGCACCTTTGTTTATTTGCATCTATGTTAAGAAACTGCATACTCAGTCGTCTTCTACTGGCTATCCTGTATTCGTTTGTTTATCTTTCTTTTCTCAGAGAAGTTGTTTCTATTTTTTAGTAACACTACTCACTCTCATTTTATGATTACTAGAAAATTCCATGTAATTTCAGATTTACATTACAACACAGATTAATGAAAATTACTTTAGAAAGCCACAGAATGTGAGAATAAGTAATTTATTCCGAAGTGAGACTTCTAGTGTTCAACAATTAATGGCTGGATGTATTTTATTTTTGAGAGATTTAGTAAAGTAATGATTCAGGAACTACTTCAGTATCTTGGTACAGCGAAACAATTTAGACAGAAGTACAAGACTAACCATTAGTTTTCAACATCTTCGTACAAACTATTTCCAGTGAACGGGAGTGATGACTCCGACATTGAAAGGGCAGCTGCGATAGACTCTGGAAATAGTTAGGGTAGCTCTAAACAGGCATGTATTTGGTCACGACTATGACTTCAGTGAAAGTTCAGTTACACTACAGTCAGTTTCACTGAGCGATAAAGAAAGTGGCACAACTACTGGAGAAAAACTTTTCAGAGATTTATTGCAGCAGTTAGCCTAAGCTCATGACTTGGAAGTCGATCGGACTCAAACTCCTACAGGGGATCATCATCATAGCGTAAGTTCTCAATCACGACCAATTTCTCCATCTCCTGAACAAAGTACCTATCTCTCAAGTGCAAGATACGGAACCTTTACAGTTTCTAAAATAAATATTGAAGTTTCCTTTCCCATCCAACAAAATAAACAATCATCCATTCCAAATCAAAGTAATAAGGCTCATTTCAAAATTGAGTATGGTAATACAACCAGATTAAACACTGTAAATGGAATAGACAATCCTGCTTTTGTGTGTGATGCTAAGACTTTTGCACAGCCGTCAGAGATGGAACAACATTCAATTTTGAACTTCCTCACAAAAATCTGATGCCAAAAATTGTCATACAGCAACAATCTGACTTTGATAGCACACAGAGTCAAACAGAACTCGAGAAACAAAGAAATAAGAAGTCTATTAAACGTAAGAGACGCAAGAAACATAAAAGATGTGTTCTAGGGGCACAGTGGGAGAAGAAGTCGAAACTTGTAGTCATAGATTTTCTAAATCCAGATATCACAAAAAAATCAGATCTGCCGATAACTAAACGTTTCACTCGAGATCTCGAAAACACGTGAAAATCAGCGACAAAAAAATAAGCATGCGAATCAAATGAAGAACTGTAGTAAAACCAATGAAACATCATCTGGTTGTAATAATCCCAGAAGAAGAATGAAATCAGCTTTATCGAGCAGAACAAGACACGAATATTCATACAGTGAACGATAATCTCAAACCCTCTAAGAGCTTAAGAGGTGGAGCACTAAAATGTCGTAGCTATGACGTCACTTTTAGCATGGAATGACGACACGGAACTATAAAAAAATGAAAATTTTCGTCTGGTGTCATGCAAATATGTGTTCTTCCAGCTTGTGATTTCCTCAATAAACCATACAATGTTTTGGATTACTACAAATCTCATTTAACTCCATATTTTATAAATTATGTGAAAGCATTGTTTCATTTGAACATATATTATCATTTATGTATCAAATTTACATGTTTTATAATATGAATTCAAGTAAAACTACGGTCGCTAAGTGCTCTAAAGAATACATAATGTTGTGTTCGAATGTTCGGTGTTTAACTTAAGATCTCACGATAACATTTTAATTCGAATCTTTCTCTTTTCCTTTCCCTTAAAATGCTTGTAAAGGTTTTCATGCAATCAATTATGTATCCGTATAACTATATATACATTGCTTGACAAAAGTAGTATGAAACACCGTAATTAATAACCAAATTTTGTAATTTTCAATAACAATTTTCTACAATTGAGAAAAAATTTCAAATATCCCAAACGAAATGTATTAAAAATCTATAATATACGAGGGCTGTTCAAAAAATACGCGGACTGTTTGAATTGCGCGGCTCCAGTTGGTTCCAGGGGAATCCGCTTGGTGTCGCTAGGTTCGCACAGATCAGCTGATTACGACGCCATTTCCCGATTGCAGATATCTTCATTTGTGTATTAGCTACGCGGTTTAAAGTGAAGTGCGATATTTTCGTTTGGCGGATTTCAGAATGAATGACCTGAAGGAGCAACGACTTGCTGTGGAATTTAGTGTTAAATTTGGAAACTCTACGACTGAAACTTTTGCTATGCTTAACACGGCTTACAGTGATGTTGCTATGAAGCGTACGGCATGTTTCAAGTAGCATGAACGTTTTAAGGATGGTCGACAATCCATTGAAGATGATGAGCGTCCTGGACGCCCTTCCACGTCAACTGACGACCCACACGTCGACAAAATCAACACCCTGGTGCGGGCAAATCGACGTCTGACTGTCAGGAGCTTGCTGAAGAGTGTGGGATATCAGTTGGATCTTCTTACGAGATTTTGACCGAAAAATTGAAGATGCACCGCGTTGCTACAAAATTCAGCCCTCATAACTCGAGAGTTTTTGGCCAAACACTCGATCACTGTTCTTCCCCACCCCCCTACTCACCTGACCTTGCTCCTTACGATTTTTTCTTGTTCCCCAAACTCAAAAGACCCTTGAAAGGAAAAAGATTTGAGACGATTTCCGAGATTAAGGCAAATGCAACGAAGGAGCTGGAGGACATTACAAAAGAAGCGTACCAGGACTGTTTCAACAAGTGGAAACACCGTTGGGATAAGTGTGTGTGTTGGGGAGGAGAGTACTTTGAAGGAGTCCCAGACCTGTAACTTCTAAATAAAGTACATTTTGTTTTATGACGTCAGTCCGCGTATTTTTTTAACAGACCTCGTACTTCAGAGAAGCAAAAAACCACCAACATTTTTGGGAACACGAGCTCTTGTAGCAGTCTATCTGGTTTCTAAGCCCCACTTTACACCAACAAGGTTCATTCAGTTATTCTCCATAAACTTGATAATAAATGTAAAATGTTCGTTAACTCACCAGTAGGGATTAAGTAGTATTTTACCTGTATTGGGTAGTTTTTCAATACTTTTCCATACATATCAAATGCGTTGGAAAATACTCACCTTATCTTCAGTACGTTTGTAATATAAATAACATTTTGTGAGTACAAAACTCAAACGTTCACTTAGTTAACAATATTTCTAATTTAATATCTGTACACTCTAAGCAACATATCAGAAGAAACAATTGTACTTTTAATAATTCTAAAATATTAGAATTATTGCTTATCACAAAATTTTCCAAACTTAAAATTACAATGTTAAAATCCAAGCCTTCAGCCTTCACAATGGACAGATGAAAAATAATCCACTGTTTAGCTTTAAGTTGAGACAACAAAGAAGCAAATATTTTAAAGTAAATAACAATCAAGCAGTCAAGGTCTCAAGGTTTGTTTGCTTTTACTCCAGCTTCGACGTTTATTTTTTAATTACAGCTAAAATATGCACATATATATTATATATTACAGTGATTAACACAGTATTATATATCGATTTGTGTTTGCCTATAATTCCCACATTTTCTGAAACATTAGTTCTACTCACATCTTTTACAAGGATCATATTGATCAACAACTCAGAAGAAAAATCACTACCAGCCTAATTTGAAATAAGTAAAAAATCCTTGTTATAAGCTTTTTATATTATATATTAGCAAATATATGTAATTACTTTTAAAAAGCTTATAACAAATGCCAATGCAAAGCTTGTGAAATAAAACAAAATCTGAATATAACTATTTTTCTTAGCTGTAAATTTTATCGACTTTACTACAATTTTAAACATTATTATACATGGTGTTCAGGATTTTATAAGATTATTAATTAAATAATTGTTTTCTCTCTCTTTCTTTTTGTATAAATATAACTTGCACTAGTGTCATCCTTTCCTTCTTAATTTAAATAACTTTACATTGTTAATTTAAAATGGTACAACATTTTCTTTTAGCTAAAAAGTAGTACGTACAACTGATTTAGTTTAAAAATGGGTTTAAAATATTTAAAATTATTAAGTGTTTGATAAATACATTTTCTATTAACAATCACTTCTTTGTGGGACAGATACAAGGAAAACCTGAAACTCAAAAATTTAGAACTACTAATCTGAGACACTAGATGGCAACATATGACATTAGCGAAAACAGGGCTTCTCAACCATTTCCTTATATCAATTCCAATAAGTTTTCGAAACAGCTCTCTCATCAGAGTTCGAACAAAAGACAAAAAGTATTAAATTAAGATGTCAGATATTATATCATAGCTAAAATATACATCAGACTATCCTAGAATAAAACAAACAATAAATATACTAAGCAAACTATATATAGAATAATTAATAACTAACTACATTTATTCTTTTGAAATTCTTCCCTCATTGATAATTCTCCTCCACCCTAATTCTAATATCATTAGCCCAATAATCTGGAGTGAATGTTGTGATTATATTAAAATTAGAAGTAAGGTGCATATCTGAGGTATTGTTACAGCTATTGTAAATGATGTACTGACATTTCTCTGCTTGCGGGTTATCACAGCCACTCTAAATAAAGTATTTCCACTACCCTGTTGTTTCTAAATAGAGAGATATTTTTCCTTCAAATATTAGATAAACTTTGAATTGAAAGAATTGCACGTTTGATGTTTAATTGGTGCTGCAGGTAGTGACACTCGAGCTTTACATTACAAAATTACGGAAGTATTGCGCAGACAGCCCTCGTGTAGCTTTACGCAAAATTCAAAACAAACCAATCTTTTCTTTATCAGTAAAATTATTATCTCCCATTCCAGATGTTCTGAGATACATTTTTTAAAGCAGTTTTAATTACCTTCATTGTCTTTACTACTCCAAAAAACAACAACAAAACAAGCAATCAAACGTTACTTCAAGGAAACAATATTGCAGTTCTTTAAGAGATCAACCCTCACACATTATATTTTTATGTATTTATTATTAAAGCCACACTTGATAGTTTAGGATACAAAAATTTCAAAGTCATATCGTCAGAAGATTTCTCATTTTATTCTAAAAAATTTGTTTAGTTTATTGTACAGCTAACAAAACCTTACAAAGGACATTATTGTTATTATTAAAACGACCGACTTTATCTATTGAAAGATAATAATGAAACTCCCTATAAATATTTTTAAAAATTGAAGTAAAGTAAAGGTACAAAACTAATTGTTATTTTAATATTTCTAAACACGATAAGAAATTCTTTGTTTTAGAAGATAAATACAGATCTCAATGATTGTTAACGTGGTTTGTCTTCGTCATTTTATGGTTATCATGCGTATCCTAATGCTTAACATGCTGATTGCTGTGGTGGGAAATACGTGCTGCGAAGTGATAAACCAATCTGAACGAGAATTCTTCAAATAGTTAAGATTTTCAATGATATATCATTGTGTAAGAAAGTTTTAATGAGGTTTCATCAAACTCATAAATGTCCCGGTGACAGTTCTAATTATGTTTCATCAAGATGCATGTGTCACGGAACAGTTTGAATGAGGTTCCATCATGTAAGTGGTCTGGGAGATATTTAATTAGGTTTCCCATATTCAGAACAGTTTTAATGAGGTTTTGCCAAGCTCGTAATTGTTCCAAAAAAGTTTAAATAAAGTTTCACTGAACAGGTAATGTACCTAAACATTTTGCATGAGGCGTTACAAAGTATATAAGTATCCTGGAACAGTTTTAATGAGGTTTCATATAGTATATACATGTAAGTGCCGTGGAAGAGTCATTTTGAACGAAGTTTCATCAAGCAAGTGAATGTCACGAAACAGACTGAATGAGGCATTATCAAGCAGATCAATGTGCTGGAAAAGTTTAAATATGGTTTCATCGGGTAGGTGAGTGTCTCGAAACAGTGTAAATGAGATGTCATCTTATTGATAAATGACCAACAACTGTTCCAATGAAAATTTGTCAAACAGGTAAATTTCACTGAATACATTGATGCAAAACTAATGACGTCTTCAATAAAAGTGAATATTGAATTTTTCCAACTCGCACACTAGAAAGAAAGAATGGATACAATAGAACCATGCTTCAGTTCTCGTCATTCAACCACCATATAGATGTGTATATCATCTTATATAAGTTTACAGTATCTATTAATGACAAAATAATGGTTAAAAAGTTTTTTTTAAGTCAGAAAACATAGTATACAGAAAATTAAAATGTTTTAGTGACAGTAAAACCATCAAACATTTAAAAAATATGTTTTCGTTTATAATACTTTATTTTACCAGTATATATGGTAGAATAATGTTTATAATAACTATTAGAAATAATAAACTATTATGGAGTGTATTTGTGATTGATGTTAGTAAATATTAAAGTGGAAAATGTTTATAATGCTTATTTATATCTGTATATAACGTAGCAAAGAAAATCTTTAGTAGTTACTTGTATTATTAAATCTTGTTGTGTAAAAAAATTTATTTATTGTTTATAAGAAGAAAACTTATAACTTTTAGAATAGTTTTTAGCCTGACGAAACATTCTTGTGGATACTTTTACAACAGTTCTGTAAACATGCATGAAGAGATCTATAATGGTTGTTAGATTCACGGAGAACATTTGTAATAGTTTCGGTAACAATAAACAGTGTTTATGAATAGTGCCTATGATAATTTTTAGTATGTATAAACTTTGTTGTAATTACAGTTAATTATACTTCTCATAATGCATTATAGTCGTCTCTTACATTTTCTAACTCTGCATTCTTAATCCAGTCTCTTAGGGAGTCACATAAATTAGAATAATGTATAAGGATAGTATTTCAACCATATTTAATTTCACATATCCAATCGACCTGAAGGAATGGAATGAACGAAACGCCGCAATAGATGTGGAAGATGTATTGGGGTGTAAATACCATTATTACACACTATCCTGATTTTTCAAAATCACTTATGGATTTAATCAGGAACTCATTGCTTTAATATAATATTTATAACATAATATCTTATGACAACTATAATTAAATATAAATATACATTAAATATTTTGATATTTCTTAATTTCTTTCTAATCTGCCTTTTATTAAGACAAATGGTTAACATACAGAATAAAATTTTAAAATATTATGCGATGTGAACTACTGACATAAGTCCTGTTTTGTGAACTTACCCAACTAGAAAATTTTATTTAATATTAATGTACTTAAAATTTCATCACACTTTATATATTGAATTTCACAGTTTTGGTCATTTAAAACCACCTCAGTTAATATTATTTCACGCTAATATATAATATGAAATACATCAACACTCATTGAGTTATAGTTAATATATCAAGTCTTGGGATATAACGAGTAAAACATCAAAACTTATTATATAATAATATGCACCAATACGTAATTAACATAAGAGTCAATTCGCCAATTTTAAAATTAAACTCAAACTGAAATAAATGACACTCTAGTTTCAATACCTCTAAACAACAATACTGATCGATACAACGTGTACATTTAAAAAAGTACTGATAAACGAATTTTCAATAATTTTGTAAAATGATGGAATAAATAAAGCCATTAAATAACTTTGTTAAGCTCGTAGTTAAAAACTAAGATTATACTTATAGTGAAATATTTAAGGTATATTAATTTTTTACTCTTAGAATTTTAGTTCCAAAACTTTTTACGTTTCTGTTCCTTTTTACAATTTTGTCAAATCCAAATAACACTAAATAGTTGATACAATCTCATTAAAAGTGTTTAAGGATTAGTGAAAACACTCATAGATTTCATTTGTAATTAATAAAATCAGTTTTTGCATTGCTTACAAACATTTTAAAAACACGCCCTAAATAAGCAAGTTATCTCTCGAAATATCGTCAAGAGAAATGAAATATTTTTTAGCAAATATAGCTTCATGCTTTACAGTATTGTATTGTTTGCACCTTTGTTTATTTGCATCTATGTTAAGAAACTGCATACTCAGTCGTCTTCTACTGGCTATCCTGTATTCGTTTGTTTATCTTTCTTTTCTCAGAGAAGTTGTTTCTATTTTTTAGTAACACTACTCACTCTCATTTTATGATTACTAGAAAATTCCATGTAATTTCAGATTTACATTACAACACAGATTAATGAAAATTACTTTAGAAAGCCACAGAATGTGAGAATAAGTAATTTATTCCGAAGTGAGACTTCTAGTGTTCAACAATTAATGGCTGGATGTATTTTATTTTTGAGAGATTTAGTAAAGTAATGATTCAGGAACTACTTCAGTATCTTGGTACAGCGAAACAATTTAGACAGAAGTACAAGACTAACCATTAGTTTTCAACATCTTCGTACAAACTATTTCCAGTGAACGGGAGTGATGACTCCGACATTGAAAGGGCAGCTGCGATAGACTCTGGAAATAGTTAGGGTAGCTCTAAACAGGCATGTATTTGGTCACGACTATGACTTCAGTGAAAGTTCAGTTACACTACAGTCAGTTTCACTGAGCGATAAAGAAAGTGGCACAACTACTGGAGAAAACTTTTCAGAGATTTATTGCAGCAGTTAGCCTAAGCTCATGACTTGGAAGTCGATCGGACTCAAACTCCTACAGGGGATCATCATCATAGCGTAAGTTCTCAATCACGACCAATTTCTCCATCTCCTGAACAAAGTACCTATCTCTCAAGTGCAAGATACGGAACCTTTTACAGTTTCTAAAATAAATATTGAAGTTTCCTTTCCCACCCAACAAAATAAACAATCATCCATTCCAAATCAAAGTAATAAGGCTCATTTCAAAATTGAGTATGGTAATACAACCAGATTAAACACTGTAAATGGAATAGACAATCCTGCTTTTGTGTGTGATGCTAAGACTTTTTGCACAGCCGTCAGAGATGGAACAACATTCAATTTTGAGCTTCCTCACAAAAATCTGATGCCAAAAATTGTCATACAGCAACAATCTGACTTTGATAGCACACAGAGTCAAACAGAACTCGAGAAACAAAGAAATAAGAAGTCTATTAAACGTAAGAGACGCAAGAAACATAAAAAGATGTGTTCTAGGGGCACAGTGGGAGAAGAAGTCGAAACTTGTAGTCATAGATTTTCTAAATCCAGATATCACAAAAAAATCAGATCTGCCGATAACTAAACGTTTCACTCGAGATCTCGAAAACACGTGAAAATCAGCGACAAAAAAATAAGCATGCGAATCAAATGAAGAACTGTAGTAAAACCAATGAAACATCATCTGGTTGTAATAATCCCAGAAGAAGAATGAAATCAGCTTTATCGAGCAGAACAAGACACGAATATTCATACAGTGAACGATAATCTCAAACCCTCTAAGAGCTTAAGAGGTGGAGCACTAAAAATGTCGTAGCTATGACGTCACTTTTAGCATGGAATGACGACACGGAACTATAAAAAAAATGAAAATTTTCGTCTGGTGTCATGCAAATATGTGTTCTTCCAGCTTGTGATTTCCTCAATAAACCATACAATGTTTTGGATTACTACAAATCTCATTTAACTCCATATTTTATAAATTATGTGAAAGCATTGTTTCATTTGAACATATATTATCATTTATGTATCAAATTTACATGTTTTATAATATGAATTCAAGTAAAACTACGGTCGCTAAGTGCTCTAAAGAATACATAATGTTGTGTTCGAATGTTCGGTGTTTAACTTAAGATCTCACGATAACATTTTAATTCGAATCTTTCTCTTTTTCCTTTCCTTAAAATGCTTGTAAAGGTTTTCATGCAATCAATTATGTATCCGTATAACTATATATACATTGCTTGACAAAAGTAGTATGAAACACCGTAATTAATAACCAAATTTTGTAATTTTCAATAACAATTTTCTACAATTGAGAAAAAATTTCAAATATCCCAAACGAAATGTATTAAAAATCTATAATATACGAGGGCTGTTCAAAAAATACGCGGACTGTTTGAATTGCGCGGCTCCAGTTGGTTCCAGGGGAATCCGCTTGGTGTCGCTAGGTTCGCACAGATCAGCTGATTACGACGCCATTTCCCGATTGCAGATATCTTCATTTGTGTATTAGCTACGCGGTTTAAAGTGAAGTGCGATATTTTCGTTTGGCGGATTTCAGAATGAATGACCTGAAGGAGCAACGACTTGCTGTGGAATTTAGTGTTAAATTTGGAAACTCTACGACTGAAACTTTTGCTATGCTTAACACGGCTTACAGTGATGTTGCTATGAAGCGTACGGCATGTTTCAAGTAGCATGAACGTTTTAAGGATGGTCGACAATCCATTGAAGATGATGAGCGTCCTGGACGCCCTTCCACGTCAACTGACGACCCACACGTCGACAAAATCAACACCCTGGTGCGGGCAAATCGACGTCTGACTGTCAGGAGCTTGCTGAAGAGTGTGGGATATCAGTTGGATCTTCTTACGAGATTTTGACCGAAAAATTGAAGATGCACCGCGTTGCTACAAAATTCAGCCCTCATAACTCGAGAGTTTTTTGGCCAAACACTCGATCACTGTTCTTCCCCACCCCCCTACTCACCTGACCTTGCTCCTTACGATTTTTTCTTGTTCCCCAAACTCAAAAGACCCTTGAAAGGAAAAAGATTTGAGACGATTTCCGAGATTAAGGCAAATGCAACGAAGGAGCTGGAGGACATTACAAAAGAAGCGTACCAGGACTGTTTCAACAAGTGGAAACACCGTTGGGATAAGTGTGTGTGTTGGGGAGGAGAGTACTTTGAAGGAGTCCCAGACCTGTAACTTCTAAATAAAGTACATTTTGTTTTATGACGTCAGTCCGCGTATTTTTTTAACAGACCTCGTACTTCAGAGAAACAAAAAACCACCAACATTTTTGGGAACACGAGCTCTTGTAGCAGTCTATCTGGTTTCTAAGCCCCCCACTTTACACCAACAAGGTTCATTCAGTTATTCTCCATAAACTTGATAATAAATGTAAAATGTTCGTTAACTCACCAGTAGGGATTAAGTAGTATTTTTACCTGTATTGGGTAGTTTTTCAATACTTTTCCATACATATCAAATGCGTTGGAAAATACTCACCTTATCTTCAGTACGTTTGTAATATAAATAACATTTTGTGAGTACAAAACTCAAACGTTCACTTAGTTAACAATATTTCTAATTTAATATCTGTACACCCTAAGCAACATATCAGAAGAAACAATTGTACTTTTAATAATTCTAAAATATTAGAATTATTGCTTATCACAAAATTTTCCAAACTTAAAATTACAATGTTAAAATCCAAGCCTTCAGCCTTCACAATGGACAGATGAAAAATAATCCACTGTTTAGCTTTAAGTTGAGACAACAAAGAAGCAAATATTTTAAAGTAAATAACAATCAAGCAGTCAAGGTCTCAAGGTTTGTTTGCTTTTACTCCAGCTTCGACGTTTATTTTTAATTACAGCTAAAATATGCACATATATATTATATATTACAGTGATTAACACAGTATTATATATCGATTTGTGTTTGCCTATAATTCCCACATTTTCTGAAACATTAGTTCTACTCACATCTTTTACAAGGATCATATTGATCAACAACTCAGAAGAAAAATCACTACCAGCCTAATTTGAAATAAGTAAAAAATCCTTGTTATAAGCTTTTTATATTATATATTAGCAAATATATGTAATTACTTTTAAAAAGCTTATAACAAATGCCAATGCAAAGCTTGTGAAATAAAACAAAATCTGAATATAACTATTTTTCTTAGCTGTAAATTTTATCGACTTTTACTACAATTTTAAACATTATTATACATGGTGTTCAGGATTTTATAAGATTATTAATTAAATAATTGTTTTCTCTCTCTTTCTTTTGTATAAATATAACTTGCACTAGTGTCATCCTTTCCTTCTTAATTTAAATAACTTTACATTGTTAATTTAAAATGGTACAACATTTTCTTTTAGCTAAAGAGTAGTACGTACAACTGATTTAGTTTAAAAATGGGTTTAAAATATTTAAAATTATTAAGTGTTTGATAAATACATTTTCTATTAACAATCACTTCTTTGTGGGACAGATACAAGGAAAACCTGAAACTCAAAAATTTAGAACTACTAATCTGAGACACTAGATGGCAACATATGACATTAGCGAAAACAGGGCTTCTCAACCATTTCCTTATATCAATTCCAATAAGTTTTCGAAACAGCTCTCTCATCAGAGTTCGAACAAAAGACAAAAAGTATTAAATTAAGATGTCAGATATTATATCATAGCTAAAATATACATCAGACTATCCTAGAATAAAAACAAACAATAAATATACTAAGCAAACTATATATAGAATAATTAATAACTAACTACATTTATTCTTTTGAAATTCTTCCCTCATTGATAATTCTCCTCCACCCTAATTCTAATATCATTAGCCCAATAATCTGGAGTGAATGTTGTGATTATATTAAAATTAGAAGTAAGGTGCATATCTGAGGTATTGTTACAGCTATTGTAAATGATGTACTGACATTTCTCTGCTTGCGGGTTATCACAGCCATTCTAAATAAAGTATTTCCACTACCCTGTTGTTTCTAAATAGAGAGATATTTTTCCTTCAAATATTAGATAAACTTTGAATTGAAAGAATTGCACGTTTGATGTTTAATTGGTGCTGCAGGTAGTGACACTCGAGCTTTACATTACAAAATTACGGAAGTATTGCGCAGACAGCCCTCGTGTAGCTTTTACGCAAAATTCAAAACAAACCAATCTTTTCTTTATCAGTAAAATTATTATCTCCCATTCCAGATGTTCTGAGATACATTTTAAAGCAGTTTTAATTACCTTCATTGTCTTTACTACTCCAAAAACAACAACAAAACAAGCAATCAAACGTTACTTCAAGGAAACAATATTGCAGTTCATCAAGAGATCAACCCTCACACATTATATTTTTATGTATTTATTATTAAAGCCACACTTGATAGTTTAGGATACAAAAATTTCAAAGTCATATCGTCAGAAGATTTCTCATTTTATTCTAAAAATTTGTTTAGTTTATTGTACAGCTAACAAAACCTTACAAAGGACATTATTGTTATTATTAAAACGACCGACTTTATCTATTGAAAGATAATAATGAAACTCCCTATAAATATTTTTAAAATTGAAGTAAAGTAAAGGTACAAAACTAATTGTTATTTTAATATTTCTAAACACGATAAGAAATTCTTTGTTTTAGAAGATAAATACAGATCTCAATGATTGTTAACGTGGTTTGTCTTCGTCATTTTATGGTTATCATGCGTATCCTAATGCTTAACATGCTGATTGCTGTGGTGGGAAATACGTGCTGCGAAGTGATAAACCAATCTGAACGAGAATTCTTCAAATAGTTAAGATTTTCAATGATATATCATTGTGTAAGAAAGTTTTAATGAGGTTTCATCAAACTCATAAATGTCCCGGGGACAGTTCTAATTATGTTTCATCAAGATGCATGTGTCACGGAACAGTTTGAATGAGGTTCCATCATGTAAGTGGTCTGGGAGATATTTAATTAGGTTTCCTCCATATTCAGAACAGTTTTAATGAGGTTTTGCCAAGCTCGTAATTGTTCCAAAAAGTTTAAATAAAGTTTCACTGAACAGGTAATGTACCTAAACATTTTGCATGAGGCGTTACAAAGTATATAAGTATCCTGGAACAGTTTTAATGAGGTTTCATATAGTATATACATGTAAGTGCCGTGGAAAAGTCATTTTGAACGAAGTTTCATCAAGCAAGTGAATGTCCCGAAACAGTTTGAATGAGGCATTATCAAGCAAACAACTGTGCTGGAAAAGTTTTAATAAGGTTTCATCGGGTAGGTGAGTGTCCCGGAACAGTGTAAATGAGATGTCATCATATTGATAAATGACCAACAACTGTTAAATGAAAAATTGACAAACAGGTAAATTTCACTAAATACTTTGATTTAATAACTAAATGACTTCTTCAGTGAAAGGGAATATTAAATTTTCACAACTCGCACACTAGATAAAAGAGAAAAGAACGAATACAATAGAGCCATGCTTCAATCATCTGTATTAAAGTACCATATAGACGTGTATATCTTGTTATATGAGTTTATGGTATCTAATAATAACACAATAATGGTTAAAATGTCTTTACTTTTTCAGAAAACATAGCAAACAAATAATAAAAATGTTTTAGTGACAGAAAATTATCAAATGTATCTCAGAATGGCTACTATACGTATTAACACTTACTGAGGAGATAACAACGTTTCGATCTTTCTAGGTCATTTTTCAGGTTAAGAAAGAGAGAGTTTGAAGGTAACAGTTTATGGAGACATGTCCTTGGTACGAGAGTATAAACAGGTACGAGATTGTAGGGGACGTTGCAGGTAGATGTTAGGACTTCTTTGATTTTGCGTGTTTTTTTTATATTTGTTTCCCTACCCAATATCTGGTTCTATGATTATGTTGTGCTTATTTGATTTGCAGTGTTCAGGAATGTGTGAAGGTGTTATTTTGTGTTCTTTGAATCTAGTTTCTTTTCTTTTTCTTATTTCTCTATTGTAGAAGTCGTGACAGTTGTTGTTTTGTATTTTATAGATTATGTTGGTGTTGTGTTTGTCAGTGTTGTCTTTACATAGTATGCACTTTAGTTTTGTACATGTTTTTTCAATAAATGTGATGTTTACTGAAAAACTGTGTTTTGTTACAAGTTTTTTTTCCAAATGTTGATTACTTTTGGCTGATGTCATGAAAATATGGTATGCAGCAGTGTAAAGTTTTGTGGTTTTTTGTATCTTGGAATTTATTGTTGTTTGTTTGTTGTTGGTCTAGGTGTATGCGTACAATTTTTTCCACGGTTTTTTGAGGAAATTTGTTGATGTTGCTGGAATTATCAAATAGTCACAAAATATATTTCTTTCGTTTTCCTTTATAATACTTATTATTATCAGAAGAAGGTTTATAAAAGCTATTGAGAATAATAAACTGTTATGGTGAGTATTTGTGAATTATATAAGTAAATATTCTGATGGAAATTTTATAATGCTTATTTATATCTGTATATACCGTAGCAAAGAAAATCTTTAGTAGTTACTTGTATTATTAAATATTGTTATGGAAAATATGTACTGTAGTTTATCAGAAAAACCCTATATATTTTATAATAGTTTTTAGTCTGACGAAACAGTTGTGGATACGTTTACAACAGTTTTTGTAAACATGCTTGAAGAGATCTTCCTTAATAGTTGTTAGAAACACGGAAAACATTTGTAATAGTTTTAGTATCAGTAAACAGTGTTTATTAATAATGCTTATGATAATTTTTAGTATTATAAACTTTGTTGTAATTACAGTTAATTATAGCTCTCATAAGGCATTATAGTGGCCTCCTATATTTTCTAGCTCTGCATTCTTAATCCAATCCGTTAGGAAATCTCAGAAATTAAAAGAGTGTATAATAATAATATTTCCACCATATTAAATTTGTCATATCCAACCGACCAGGAGGAATGATATGAGCGAAACGCCGCAATATATGTGACGGGCATAGTGTAATTGATATACTATTGTTATACACTATTCCAATTTTAGGAAATTCTTGAAGGATGTAATCAAGAATTTACTGCTTAAATAAAATATTCCTAACATAATATCACATAACAAGTATAATTAATCATAATTTATACTCAACCAGAGTGTAAACTGGGTTCACACCATAACAGTGCATGTTTATAACATTTATAATACTTACTAGTATTAGTAATTATGAAGAATGGATATTGGAAAAATCTTAAATTATCTGGAAAATGTTGCTTAAATTTACCATGAGCAAATATTGAACGTGTGAAGGAATGAAGCAACAGAGGACAAAACTCCAGCTGTTGTTTAAATTATTTGTGTTCAAATAATTATTTCTACTAGAAAATGTTATTATTATTGTCAATTGTATTTAACAGGGGGGCTAAAATCATTGTTGCCCTAGCGATGTGTGTTAGTCAAAAGAAGGCTAAAGAATATATCTCGTGATGATAATCTTGAGAAAGAGCAACAAGCAGTGATGGTAATAAAAAGTAACTCATAGTCAAAGGCAAAGCATAAAAAAGGGGCTTTATCAAACTGGAAGGTAAAATTAACAGTAGTGAAACTTTTGGAGCATTCTAGTTTTTACTCAATTTTAAAATAAATTTCGTTTTCATGTAAAATGAGTGGATTATACATGAAATATATTGACATTTCTTAATTTCTTTCTAATCTACATTTTATTAATACAAATGGTTAACATTCAGAATAAAACTTTAAAATATTATGCGATGTCCAGTCAAATCTTGTTTTCTGAACCTGCCCACAAGAAAATTTTTTTAATATTTATAATTTCATTATAGTTGCATGTTTAAAAACACAACTTGGTTAGGGTGTACATTTTTATAATGCTTACCTTATTTACGAACAGAGTTTTGTTACTAATTTTAAAACTATTTTACATATTGTATTACACAGTTTTGGTCACTTAAAAAATCACCTCATTTAATATTATTTTACACTAACACATAATATGAAATACATCAGCATTCATTGTATTATAGTTAATATATCAAGTCTTGGGATATAACGAGTAAAACGTCAACACTTAATACATAATATTATGCACCAATACGTAATTAACATAACAGTCAATTCGCCAATTTTAAAATTAAACTCAAATTGAAATAAATGACTTTCTAGTTTCAATACTGATCGATACAACGCGTGCATTTAAAAAAGTACTGATAAACAAATTTTAAATAATTTTGCAAAATGATAGAATAAATAAAGTCGGTAATTAACTTTGTTAAACTTGTAGTTAAAACTATGATCATACTTACAGTTAAATATTTGAGGTATACTAATTTTTACTTTTAGAATTTTAGTAATTTTTCGACTTTTTCCCTCAGCAGTTCCTTCAAAGCTCTTTGAATATTAACGTTTGTGTTCGTTTTCACAATTTTGTCAAATCAAACTAATACTAAATAGTTGATGCAATCTCATTAAAAGTGTTTAAAGATTAGTAAAGAGAAACTTCATACATTTATCTTGTAATTAACAAAATCAGTTTTTCCACTGCTTACAAATATTTAAAGACACTGCCTAAATAAACAAGTTATCTCTCGAAATATTGTCGAGACAAATGAAATATTCATTGGTAAATATAGCTCTTTGTTTTTCTGTATTGTATTATTTGTACCTAAGTTAAGAAATTGCATACGCTGTCGTCTTACCACTGGCTATCCTGTACTCATTTGGTTGTCTTTCTTTTCTCAGAGAAGTTGTTTCTACTTATCAGTAACACAACTCAATGTGGTTTAATGATTTCCAGAAAAATTAATGTAACAATTCAGATTTACATTATTACACAGATTAATGAAAATTACTTCAGAAAACCAAAGAATGGGAGGATCAGTAAATTATTTTGGAGTGAGTCATCTAGTGTTCTACAGTAAATGACTGGCTGTATTTTATTTTTTGAGAGACTTGGTAAAAATTGATTCAAGAACTACGTCAGCGGGACAATTTAGACAGAAGTACAGGACTAACTATCACTTTTCTACATCTGCTTGAAACCATTTCTAGTGGACGGGAGAAATGACCCGAAAGCTAAAGGGGAGCTGCGATAGACTGTGGAAGTGGTTTAGGGTCGCTCTGAACCAGCTTGCGTTGTTCACGATTTAGTCTTCAGTAAAAGTTCTGTCAGCTTCATCGAACAATAAAGAAAGTATCACATCCACTGGAGGTAAACCTTTCGGAGATTTATTCCAACAGCTAGCCTTGGCTCACGAATTGGCAGTCGGTCGGCTTCAAACTCCTAAACGGTCATCGTGATAGCGTAAGTCATCAATCACGACCAACTTCTCCATCTCTTGAACAAAATATAAATCCCTCAAATACTATTCTACAGAATTCTGAACCCTCTGCAATTTCTAAAATAAATACTGAAATTTCCTTTCCCACCCAAAATGTGAGTAATCCTCCTTTCCAAATCAAAGTAATGAGGCTCATTCCAATGTTGAGCATGGTAATACAAACAAAGTAAACACTGTGCATGAAATATTCAACCCCGTTTTTGTATGTGATGCTGCGGCTTCTGCACAGCTGTCAGAGTTTGAACAAATTTTGAATCTTGAAATTCCCTACAAAAATCTGATGCCAAAAACTGTCATACAGCAAGAATCTGACTTGAATAACTACAAAGTCAAACAGAACTCGATAACCAGGGCAATAAGAAGTCCATTAAACGTAAGAAACGCAAAAAACATAAAACGATGTGCCATAGGGGCAGAGTGGGAGCAGAAGTCGAAACCTTCAGTCAGAATTTTTCTAAATCAAGAGTCACAAAAAATCCAAATATGCGAATAACTCTTCGTCTCACTCGATATATCGGAAACGCGTGAAATTCAGCGACAGAAATGAACATGCGCATCAAATGAAGAACAATTGTGAAAGCAGTGAAATACCATCAAGTTGTGATAATCCCAGAACAAGAACAAAATTAGCTTCAGCGAGCAAAAAAGACAAGAATATTCATACAATGAACGACAATCTCAAATCGTCTAAGTTCTTACGAGGTGGAGCATTAATAATGTCGTATCTATGACGTCACTTGTAGCATCGAACGACAATTCGGAATTATAAAAATAATGCAATGTTTC
Organism: Tachypleus tridentatus; assembly: GCF_004210375.1. NCBI lineage: Eukaryota > Metazoa > Arthropoda > Merostomata > Xiphosura > Limulidae > Tachypleus > Tachypleus tridentatus. The sequence continues at coordinate 71,354,534 of NC_134833.1, read as the reverse complement.
GTCTGATGTCATGAAAATATGTGTTTTTCACGTTTGTGATTTCTTCAATAAACCACACAATGTTTTTGGATAACTACAAATCTCATTTAACTCCATATTTTACAAATTATATAAAAGCATTGTTTCATTTGATCATATATTATCATTTAATAACAATTTACATGTTTTTTAATACGAATTCAAGTAAAAATGCGATCCCTAAATGCTCTGGCATATACATAACGTTGTGTACGGATGTTTGGTGTTTTACTCAATATCTCACGATAACAATTTAAGTCTGATCTTTCTCTCTTCGCCTTTACGTTAAAATGCTTGAAAAGGTTTTCATACAATCAATCATGTATCCGTACAACTGTATATACATTTCTTGACAAAAGTAGTATGAAACACCGCAATTAATAACTAATGTTTGTATTTTTCAATAATCATTTTCTACAATTAAGAAGAGTTTTCAAATATCCCAGATGACATGTAGATAAAACGCTAACATACTTCAGAGAAGCAACAAACCACCAACATTTTTCGAAAAACGAGCTCTTGTAGCAGTCTATCTGGTTTCTAATCACCCACTTTACACCAACAAGGTTCATTCAGTTATTTTCCATAAACTTAATAATGAATGAAATAGGGGTTCGTTAACTCACCAGTAGGAATTAAGTAGTATTTTTACCTGTATTGGGTAGTTTTTCAATACTTTTCCATACATATCAAATGCGTTGGAAAATAATCACCTTATCTTCAGTACGTTTGTAATCTAAATAACATTTTGTGAGTTCAAAACTCAAACGTTCACTTAGTTAAAAATATTTCTAATTTAATATCTGTACACTCCTAAGCAACATATCAGAAGAAACAATTGTACTTTTAATAATTCTAAAATATTAGAATTATTGCTTATCACAAAATTTTCCAAACTTAAAATTACAACGTTAAAATCCGAGCCTTGAATCCTCATAATATAAACATGCTTGAAGAGATCTTCTATAATAGCACGATATTATTGTGTATATTTTGTTACATGCGTTTACGGTATCTAGTAATAACACAATAATGGTTAAAATGTCTTTACTGAAGTCAGAAAACATAGCATACAGAAAATTAAAGTGTTTCAGTGACAGTAAAATCATCTAATATTTTAAAAAAAAATATGTTTTCTTCATTTTCGTTTATAATACTAAATATTACCAGTATATATGGTAGAATAATGTTTATAATAGATGTTTGAAATAATAAACTATTATGGAGTGTATTTGTGATTGATGTTAGTAAATATTACAGTGGAAAATGTTTATAATGCTTATTTATATCTGTTTATACCGTAGCAAAGAAAATCTTTAGTAGTTACTTGTATTATTATATATTGTTGTGGAAAATATGTACTGTAGTTTATCAGTAGAAAACCTATATCTTTTATTATAATTTTCAATCTGACGAAACATTGTTGTGGTATGTTTACAACAGTTTTTGTAAACATGATTGAAGGGATCTTCTATACAGTTGTCAGATTCACGGAGAACATTTGTATTAGTTTTGGTGTTAGTAAACAGTGTTTATGAGTAGTGCTTATGATAATTTTTAGTATGTATAAACTTTGTTGTAATTACAGTTAATTATACTTCTCATAAGACATTATAGTGGCCTCTTATATTTTCTAACTCTGCATTCTTAATCCAGTCCGTTAGGAAGTCTCAGACGTTAGAAGATCGTGTAATAATAATATTTCAACCACATTAAATTTGTCATATCCAACCGACCAGGAGAAATGGAATGAGCGAAAAGCCGCAATATATATGACGGATACAGTGTAATTTATATACAATTATTACACACTATATTGATTTTTGGAAATCCGTCAAGGATGTAATAAAGAAGTTATTCCTTAAATAAAATCTTCCTAACATAATAACTTATGACAAGTATAATTAATCATAATTTATACTCAACCAGAGTGTAAACTGGGTTCACACCATAACAGTGCATGTTTATAACATTTATAATACTTACTAGCATTAGTAATTATGAAGAATGGATTTTGGAAAAATCTTAAATTATCTAGAAAATGTTGCTATAACTTATCAAAAGCAAATATTGCATCTGCGAAGGAAACAAGCAACAGAGAATAAAACGATAGTTGTTGTTTAAATTATTTGTGTTTAAATGATTATTTCTACGAGATAATGTGATAATTATTGTCAATAATATTTGAAAGTGGGTTACAATTGTTGTGGCTCTAAAGATGGGTGTTAGTCAAAAGAAGGCTAAAGAATATATCTGGTGATGATGACCTTGAGAAAGAGCAACGAGCAGTGATGGTAATAAAAGGTAAAACAAAGTCAAAGGTAAAGCAGAGAAAAGGGGCTTTATCAAACTGAAAGATAAAAAAGTGAAAGTTTTGAAGTATTCTAGCTTTCACTCAGTTTTCAAATAAATTTCGTTTTCATGTAAAATGAGTGGATTATACCTGAAATATATTGATATATTTTAATTTTTTTCTAATCTACATTTTATTAATACAAATGGTTAACATTCAGAATATAACTTTAAAATATTATATGATTTGAACTATTGATATAAATCCTCTTTCCTGAATTTGACCGCTAGAATATTTTATTTAATATTTATATATTTATAATTTCATTATAGTTGTATGATAAAAAACACAGATTCTTAAGGGTGTACAATTTTATAACGCTTATCTTATTTACGAATAGAGTTTTGATACTAATTATAAAACTATTTTACGTGTTCAATTGCAAAGGTTTGGTCACTTGAAAACCATCTCATTTAATATTACTTTACCCTAACATATAATATGAAATACATCAAGAATCACTATGTTATAGTTATTGTATGAACACCTGAGATACAGTGAGTTAATGTTTAACATTTAATATATGATATTTATGCACCATCACGTAATTAACATGACAGTTAATTCAATAATTTTAAAATTAAATTCAAACTGAAACAGATGACACACTAGTTTCAATACCTCTAACCAACAATGTTAATCAACACAACGCGTGCATTTAAAAAAAGTACTCTTAAACGAAACGTAAATAATTTACGTAAAAAAAAGTGATAAAATAAATAAAGCCTTCAATTAACTTTGTTAAACTTGTAGTTAGAACTAAGATTATACTTATAGCAAGATATTTAAGGTATATTAACTTTTTACTTTTAGAATTTTAGTAATTTTTCGACTTTTCCTTCAGCTGTTCCAAAGCTCTTTAAATATTAACGTTTGTGTTCGTTTTCACAATTTTGTCAAATCAAACTAATACTAAATAGTTGATGCAATCTCATTAAAAGTGTTTAAAGATTAGTAAAAAGAAACTTCATAAATTTATCTTGCAATTAACAAAATCAGTTTTTGCCCTGCTTACACAAATTTTAAAAAACACTCGCTAAAGAAGCAAGTTATCTCTCAAAATATCGTAAAGAGAAATGAAATATTTGTTAGTAAATATAGCATTACTTTTTACTGATTTGTATTATTTGTACCTATGTTTATTTATACCCTGGATAAAAATTGCATACTCTGTCGTCTTGCCACTGGTTTTCCTGTATTCGTTTGATTTAATTTCTTTTTCAAGAGAAGTTGTTTCTACTTATTAGTGAGATTACTCATTTTGGTTTTATGATTACTGGAAAACAACATGTAATAATTCAGATTTACGTTATTACACACATTAATAAAAAATACTTTAGAAAGCCAGAGAATGTAAAGATAAGTAATTTATTTTGAAGTTAGTCTTCTAAAGTTGTACAATAAATGACTGGCTGTATTTTATTTTTTTCACAGATTTGGTAAAATAGTGATTCAAGAACAACGTCAGTGTGGTGGTACAGCGGAACAATTTAGACTAACAGGACTAACGACCACTTTTCTACATCTGCTTGCAAACCATTTCAAGTGGACGGGAGTGATGACTCCCACAGTGAAAGGGGATCTCTGGTAGGCCCTGGAAATGGTTTCGGGATAGTTATGAACCAACTTGCGTTTGCTCACGATTTAGACTTCAGTAAAAGTTCTGTTATACCACAGTCAGCTACACTGCGATAAAGAACGTGCCATACCCACTGGAGAAATATTTTCGGAGATTTATTCCAACAGTTAGCCTGAGCTCACGACTTGGAAGTCGGTCGGCCTCAAACTCCTACCGGGGGTCATTGTAATAGCATAAGTTCTCAATCACGACCAACTTTTCCATCTCATGAACAAAACTACAATCCCACAAATACTATTCAACAAGTTACTGAGCCCTCTGCCATTTCTAAAATAAATACTAAAATCTTTTTCCCACCGAACATAGTGAACAAACCTCAGATCCAAATCAAAGTGATGAGGCTCATTCCAAAGATGAGCATGGTAATACAACAAAAGTAAACACTGTGTATGGAATAGATAATACTGCTTTTGTACGTGATGCTGGGGCATCTGCACAGCCGTCATAGTTGGAACAATTAGTGATGTCGAGAAAACCCACTTATAGAGAAATATATATGTAAAAACACCTGACGATGACTGAAGAAGGTCGAAACGTTGTTCACTCCTCTACGTAAAATATTTTCTCAACACAAACGAGCCGTTTTTACATATATATAGAGTTGGAACAAGCTTTTAATCTTGAACTTCCCCACAAAAATCTGATGCCAAAAATTTTTATACAGCAACAATCTGACTTGGATACAACACAGAACTCAACAACCAGAGCAAAAAGAAGTCCATTAAACGTAAGAGACGCAAGAAACGTAAAAAGATGTGTTATTGGGGCAGAGTGGGAGCAGAAATCGAAACTTGTAGTCAGAAGTTTTCTAAATCGAGATGTCACAAAAAATCCAAATCTGCCAATAACTCTTCGTCTCACTCGAGATCTCAGAAACACGTGAAATTCAGTGACAAAAATGAGCATGCGCATCAAATGAAAAATTACAGTAACATCAGTGAAACATCATGGAGTTGTGATAATCCTAGGTCAAGAACAACATCAGCTCTAGTGAGCAGAACTAGACACGAAAATTCACATAGTGAACGACAATCTCAACCCGTCTACGAGCTTACGAGGTGGAGCACCATAAATGTCGTTCCTATGAAGTAACTTTTTCCATCGAACGACGATTTGGAACTATAAAAATAATGTAAAATTTCGTCCGGTGTCATGCATATATATGTCCTTCAAGTTTGTAATTTCCTCATGAACCACACAATATTTTTGGATTACTGCACATTTAACTCAATATTTCATGAATTACATAAGAATATTTCTTCATTTGAACATATATTATATATGTTAAAATGCTCGGAAAGGTTTTCGTACAATCAGTCATGTAACCGTATAACTATATATACATTCCTTGACAAAAGTAGTATGAAACACCGGAATTAATAACTAAAGTTTGTATTTTTCAAATATTATTTCCTACAATTAAGAAGAATTTTCAAATATTCCAAACGAAACGTAGTAAAAATCGCTAAAATACTTCAAAGAAGCAACAAGCCACCAACATTTCTAGAAACACGAGCTATTGTAGCTGTCTATCTGGTTTCTAATCTCCCACTTTACACTGACAACATTCATTCTTTTATTCTCCATAAACTTGATAATAAATTAAATAGAGGTTCGTTAACTCACCAGTAGGGACTAAGCATTATTTTAACACTAACACATCTTCAATACGTTTGTAACCTAAATAACATGTTGTGAATACAAAACTCAAACGTTCTCTTTGTTGAAAATATTCCTAATTTAATACTTTTACACTCCTAAGCAACATATTAAAGGGAAGAATTGTACTTTCAAATATTCTAAAATATTAGAATTATTACTTATCATAAAATATTCCAAACTTAAATTTAGAAAGTTAAAATCTGAACCATGAATCCTCATAATGTACAGATCAAACATAATCCACTGTTTAGCTTTACGTTAAGACAACAAATAAGCAAATATTTTAAAGTAAATAGCAATCAAGCAGTCTGGGATTCAAGTTTTGTTTGCTTTCACTTAAGCTTCAACGTTTATTTTTTAATTAGAGCTAAAATATACAGATACATATTATACATTAGAGTGATTAACAGAGTATTAGATATAGATTTGTATTTGCTTATAATTCCCACATTTCCTGAAACATAAGTTCTACTCACATCTTTTACAAGGATCATATTTATCTACAACTCAGAAAAAAAATCACTTACAGCCTAATTTTAAATGAGTAAAAAATCATGTTATAATCATTTTAAAAAATCATTATTTATATTAGAAAATATATGTAATTACTTTTAAACAGCGTATAACAAACGCCAAGGTAAAGCTTGTGAAATGAAACAAAACGTAAATCAATTATCTTTATTAGCTGTAAATTTTATCGACTTTTTCGACAATTTTAAACATTATTATACATGATGTTCGGGATTTTTCTCAGATGATTAATTAAATAATTGATTTCTCTCTCTTTCTTATAATAAATTTTACTTGTGCCAGTGTCATCCTTGCGTTATTAATTTAAATAACTTTACATCGTTAATTTAAATTTGTACAACGTTTTTATAAAAGCTAAAGAATAGTACGTACAACTGATACATTTTATAAAAGAGTTTAAAATATTTAAAAGTATAAAGTGTTTGGTTTGTATATTTCCTATCAACAATCACTTCTTGCGACAGATAACGAGGAAAACCTGAAACTCAAAAATCTTGCACTACTAATGCGAGACACTAGATAGCAGCATGTATCATTATCAAAACGTGGCTTCTCAACCTTTTTCTAATATCAATTCCTGTCAGTTTTCGAAATAGGTCTCTCATCAAAGTTCGAAGAAAAAACAAAAAGTACTAGATTAAAATGACAAATACTACATCATAGCTCAAATACACATCAGACTACAATTAGAATAAATACGCAAACAATAGATATACTTGTGAAACTTCGTATAGAATAAATAAACAACAGCGAACAAAACCTTGCAAAGGACTCTTATGTTATCATAAAGACGACCTACTTCATCCATAGCAAAATAATAATGAAACTCACTGTGAATATTTTTTTTTAAATTCAATAATGTACGAGATACACAAGTAATTGTTATTTAAATGTTTCAAAACACGATAAGAAATTCATTGTTTTAGAAGATAAATACAGACCTCAGTGATCACTAAGAACAAATATTTACTTTTAGGATTTTAGACTGTTATTTTCTATTGTTGTTTTGTCAGTTTTGAGTCATTTTGATCAAATTGTAACTACACATTTCTGATAGAAATAGATAATCAGTCACGTGGAATCACTTACATTAGAAATGATTTCTAATTTCATCTTGCAGAGTTCAATTCTCCTCTACAAAACAGGGTTAAGAAAACTAAATAGAGAACAACATATTTTTATCATATCAGAATATAAAACGTTTTATTTCAAACGAATGTTTTACAAAAACAAAAAAACACTACATATTAGTACGGGTAATATAGGATAAAAAGTTATATCAACTGAAATTATTATCAGTAAAGGTTTTGTCACCACGAAAAGTCTTCATCGGGTTACCTGTTGAAGTAAAATATTCTAATACATAACTTTATCCGAAACTTAGTCTATTCTAATTTTAAGGTACAATATAGAAAGTATCCAATTCTCAAAACCCAAAGCCAGAGTAAAGATCTAATTTGCGATAATGAAACGTGTGCAGGATTATGTTACGTAAAATATTTTGTGATATAACTTTACGACAAACAAAGAATAAGTAACCATTTCTTCATTTCCTTTGCTTTCGTGAAAGAAGTTTTCCGCTTCTTACATGGAGTCCTTACTTTCGTATTTATAAAAATATTGAAAACATCTACTGATGAAAAGGTTGACTAGGGCGGGATTTAATGGGTCTTAAGGGCTTCCCAGATTTTGCCAATAGGTAATATATTAAATTCGAATGTTAATTTGCTAACTTTGCTGGATCGCGTATAGCCATCATGACAATGTGTAAACGCAAACTGAAATTGTTGATGACTGTTTATTGCTAATGAAATGCGAGATACACGTGCAACGTTATGTGCGTAAACCTTTGCGTAATGTGCGTAAAAATATTGTTCATTGTATCAGTACACAAACAGTTTTTTCAGTTATCAATTTTTATGTGTATATTATTTAAATATTTCCTTGTTTACTTCGCTGTAATCCTGAATCTAAGAGAAAAAAATGACTTTAACTAAAGGATGCACCAGAACGTGCTTCCAAATAAACACAAACAAAATAAACACACAAAATTTCACCTAAACCAAAAAATTATTCTCTTTATGTCCCTCATTTCTTTCTATTTTTGTTAAGAATATAAAATATAAAAGTTTATAATTTTAATCTTTTAATTACAAATATTATAAACTTTGATTGGCTGCTTTATTATCAAATTTAATTGCAACGTATATTACAGTAATAATTGTCTTTATTTTAGAACTGAAGTGTTTCTTATATCATTAGAGCCTTTACTTTTTAGCTTAATATATAATATGTCCTTATATTTGAAAGCACAGTTATGTAGACATTTTTAATGTGCTTTGTATATCTTGTAGTTTTTATATTTATGATAACAAGATAAATAATTATTCTTGGTTTATTTTCTTCTTATTGCTGATTTCTTGTAAACATATTTTTATTTACTATACATTTAGAAGGTGTTTATTATTCATAACAATAATAGACATGTGTTTACAAAAACACAAGAACAATACTGTTGTATGTGTCTTCACTTTCTCTTAATTATATATATTTTTGTTACATATATTATTGTTCTTAGTTTTTTAGTACAAAGCTACACTCAGGACTAACTGTACTTTACTTACAACTGCTGTTGAAACCTGGTTTCTAGCAGTATAATTAATTTTGGTTGGTGTATGTTTTTGGTACTCTGAAGGTCTTAGATCAATGTTCCACTTGCAATATTTATACCAACTGGACATCATTCGTTATTGTGGAATGAAACTGATGCTGTTACAACTATTTATATAAATTAAACGTTTATCAGTTTGAAAAACATACTATTTAGGAAATCATGCAGCAATGAGAATTTCTTTTCATTTGTTTTTCTTGAGAAAATTTTTTGTTTCAAATATCGCAAACGCTTCTTCAGGTTCAGTTATTATGTTCTCTTCAATTGTTTTTTTTTTAATGGATTAAACTATAATCTCCAGAAAAGTACTGTGTTTTTTGTCTTAGAAATATTTAAGTGTCTCGCTTACGTACCTATATAGTATTTAACCCATATTTAGTTATAGTCACTCGAACGACTGCGTGTATTCGTTCATCTTAGATTTGTATCTAACGTAAACACTAAGAAAAACATCTGTGGCAAAAACTATTGTTACTGACTAAAACCAACGATAAAGAAACGTGTCTTTTTCATATTGCACTACTCATCTTTCATACTTATCTTGTACAAGTCGTGGACTCATCTTGTACCATGAGATTTCTAGAAATTTCCCATTTTCTGTCCTGGAAAGAATCTTTAAATTATATAGTTACACTAAAAAACATTAGCTTGTTGACAGTTTACTTTTATTTACAACCAGTATAAGAACAGAAACGATCCGTTCAAGTGGGGAGATGAGATTGAAGGGCATGTAATAAAGTTGAATCACAAAGCTAACACAGCGAAACTAAGCTTACGTGTTACGACGATCTTAAAACACTTGAAAGAAAATGGTAAATCTATTGTTGGCTTGGGGGCAGAAGAATGTCTTAGGTCGATGTTATAAAGCTGCCCAAAATAACCGTATAAAGACGTTTCCGAGACTGGATATTCAGGTATTTACTGAGCCGTATTATACGCCTACACAAATTCATGTATCACTATGTCACTCTTAGTTTCCGATGAATTAATCTGTCAGAATCACTCAATGTATATTTTTATCAATTTTATTGATAAAACAAGCCAATATTAATACTCCAACATTTAAAGATAGAAACACATCTGACCCTTTCACTCAAAAACTAGAAACACGTGATGGTGATTGCCAGTCAGAAGAGGAAACTAAACCAATCCGCGCTTATGAAGATTGTTCAGTGATTGAACTAGGCAGTTGATCCTTACAGACTACAATACAAGCCTCATGTTTGGAAGATTCCAAGTTTATACACAACCAGTTGAGTGTCTTAGCTCCAAAAATGATGACTTTAAGTACATCTTTTCCAGTAGGAAGAGGTTACCTCACAAGCCATGACTGTAAATGGCAAGCAATGGCTGAAGATTTTCAACGAACAGGATGACAAATAATCCATTCCGAAACATCAGATTACACTATGCAACAACATTTTTACTTTTTCTTCTTCCTCTGCAAAAAAAAAAGTGTTATTTCCCAATTGCTTGTGACTACAGCAAATGGAAAAGAACTATTTTATCTTCAAATTTAGTTTTTGTGACCTGGGTGAAGAAATTTGCAAAATTACCCATTTTCCTGAATATTCCAGGTAGATTCAATGCTGAGTAATTGAAAGACAATTTTTTCGAACTACAATAATGTTCAAGAATTTTCTAGAATATTGAAGAACTTCAAAGAATTTTCAAGTATGTTGTAGAGCTTACAAAAATTTTTTAAGAATCCTGTAGAATTTTCTAGAATTTTGCGTAGTAATATATTTTTAGGGACTCACCACTCACCACTTCAGTTTAGTTCTAGCTGCCTAAGTGAACACATACACCTATCTGATTTCACCAGAGATGGCATCAAGAAGCTGCAAGCATTCACTAGACACATTCTTTTAATTTATTTTTATTTCCAATACTATTGAAAAATATCACATATAAAATAATTTGCATGAACCTCTTACACATTAGTTGTAGATGAAATAGATTTATTCTTCATAATAACAATTTTATTTTGCTCTTTTGCAGGATGGTACAGAGCCGTGAAGTTTGCTATTCAAGGCATTTTGCGTAAACACACTAATTACTCAACCAACTACTACTTCTATACGGTGGGCTTTTCCAAACCTCGGATTGGTAAGAATGCATTTGTTATCAGGTATCCGGACCTTCCATCATCCATCGCTCCAGTGCCACACTGACCTGAGCTCCCTGTACCCACTCCGCCAGAGTGCAAGCAGCCATCCTCAAAATAGAGAAACAAATCAGAAGAGAAGGTAGACGTTGAAGATCTAGATTACAATTTCAGTGGTGCAGCTGGTGAAAGAAGCCCATACTACCCCAACCAAAAAAACCTCAATTACTTGATCAGAGATCTCGGTTTAACAAAGACGAATGCCAACATTTTTTGACATCTAGACTCAAGGAGCGGGATTTTTTTAGATGAAACTGTGCAACTTGCAAGTCAGAGGAAACGTAACCGACCTTTCTCAAGCTTCTTCACTCGTCAAGGTGGGTTGTGCTTCTGTTACAAGGTATTCGGTCTGTGCGAGGCAATTGGAATTGCCTGTAAACCGAACGAGGGCGATTCTTCATTGATATCTCATCTAGAAAACAGAATAATTTCTAAATTTCCTTATCCAAGTTACAAAAGCAAAGCTTGAAGGGAATAATGGCCATTTTCTGTACTTTTACAATATAAACAATTAAGAAATATCACATACTATCCAAGAACAAAATCTGTATTACATAGTGTTATAAAATTCCTACCCACTCTTGTTTGGAATCAATAAATGGAGTACATTTAAATGATTTACCCACTGTACACGGTGAACAATATTATGAAAAACTTACTTCGAAAGGAATAGATTCTGAGATTGTTCTTCAAGTGGCGTGTCTCTTTGTGGTCTCAAAACGGTAAGCTGGGGACAGCAAAAAAGATGATGAAAGTGGAACAAGTAATTCTCTCACTCTTTTCCGTGTACAAGCTACTTCATTAAGAACCCCTGAGTATCACATCTCAGCATTCTGGCGTGTTAAATTCAAACCAATAACATATTTTGAGAACGCTGCTTATAATGTTTTCGTAGCTCTTTTCTCCAAGGTTGTTTCAAAAAAGAAACTGAGTTAGTTTATTCCCAAGTACAAACTTCAAGAAAATTTCCAGGCAGCACAGAAACCAGACGCTGGTCGTGGACAAAAGTTTTCAATTGTCCAATATCTACCTTTAACTGAAGGAAATGGAAAGCACACTGATAGAATACGAATATACATCCTCATACATCCTGTCTTTTTTGTAAAATTCACGTCTTCTAGTCTCAATTACTATTGCGTTATAACATTTTGTGAAAAATCTATACGTAATCAAAAAATAAATATAATTTTTGAATTCTGCGTAAATATATTACTGTTGAATATGTAAAAATTTTAAGGCAATAAAACTATTACAGGCTTGGGTAGCAAAGTCTTACATTCACAAAGCATTAGATTTTTATGTATAAAAACAAACACAAAAACAGTGACACATAAAATCGTAAAGATTCCAGAATTTTAGGTTATTTGAAGAAAGATATACCAGGTTCTACTTTACATAAAATATCGAAAGCAGCAAAAACTGCCATAAAATGTAAAGAGCACCAGTGGGCGTGTTTCGACCAACCCGACCAGTGCCACCACTCGTTCTTGGAAAATAATGAAAACGAAAGTTATTTTCGTGTTTCTTACCAACTCCAGGAGGTAAAAAAAGTAAGTCTACTGGAGGTGATGAAATCTTTAATACAGATACCTTAGTTTAAAATACGTTAGAATGTACGCTTACAAAAGAAATAACTTACTTTTATATGATCGGTTGAAATATATCACATATATATATTTAAATGACGAAACAAGAAAAATGTTAATTCTGAGCAACTGATTTGCATCGAAGCTGAGGATGCGAACTTGGATGAAAATCAAAATAATTTACACAATAATAATGTAGATTTAATTAAGCCGCCTAGCGGCTCAGCGGTATGTCTGCGGACTTACAACGCTAAAAACTGGGTTTCAATACCCGTGGCGGGCAGAGCACAGATAGCCCATTGTGCAGCTTTGTGCTTAATTCAAAACAACAACAAGATTTAATTAAAAAGTCCGCTGATGCTATGATACATAGCACCATGTATGTTGTACCAAACACACGGACACAGAAACACAAAAAATAAGAATCACACACAAACAACACAGATGGCTTTATACTTATAAAATCATAAAAAACACAGGAGAAACTCAAACCATACAGTACAAGGCACAAAAACACAACAGGTGGTTAAAGCGCTCGACCCGCAATCTGAAGCCTACGGGTTCGAATCCCTATCACACCAAACATGCTCGCCCTTTCAGCCGTGAGGGCGTAATAACATGACGGTTTATTCTCTCTATTTCTTGGAGAAACAGTAGCCCAAGTTGACGTTGGGTGTTGATGACAAGCTGTCATCTCTCTGATCTTAAACTGCTAAATTCGGGGCGGTTATTGTATATAGCCCTTGTGTAGCATTGCCCGAAATTTAAATCAAAATAACAGTAAACAGTTGTTTTCTACAAAATCCACGGTCTATAAATGTATTCTTTAAACACATTTTTGTTTAATTTACTCTATTTCTAAATGTGAAATTGAAACTTACACATCAAAGAAAGTGCTTGGATACACTTAAAAACAAACGCAATCAGCATAAACAGACAAAATTATCAAACAACACTAAAATAAATCAGTTTTCTTTTGTACGATAGTAAACATAAACAGCTATTTACTTTTAGACGCATTTTGTTCTTCTATTTTTTTAAAACATTAATCTAAACAAATAGTGTGGGAAACCCAAATTTCAAGTCATATATGCGTTATAAAATGACGATCAAATCCCACTATGTGGTTTGGTAAAGTAAATCCTGAGTTAGCGGTGGGTGTTATTGACTAGTTGCCTTCCATCTAGTATATTATTTCATATTTAAGTACTTTAGATAGTCCTCGTGTCACTTTCTGCGAAATTTTACAAAGTAAACGAACAAAGGAAAACTCGGATGAAAGTAACGCCATTGGTGGTAAACACCTCTAACAACAAAAAATACTGACATACTTATGAGAGTTTAACATACATCAAACGTATATTGAACATTTCCGCGATATTTTCCCACACGTTTTTCTGGGAACGATGGCAATAGATTGATTACATTAGGATAATATTTCGTAATCAGATTATATTTTTATTACAGGTTCAAGGACCATAGGGCCAGTTCCAATGAAAATCAAGTTGTTAACTGATGTGGTATGTCATGTGAATTTTTTATGTGATCAAATTTCGGAGCAACATAGTTGTACAACGAAAACCATAAGCGATAATTGTAATAGTCACTAGTTTCTTTGAGAACATAAAATAAATTTCAAGTGGATCTATGATAGAGAGTTTTATTATCGATATACAAACTTATTTCTTTAGTAAATACACTTCAGAAGCAAAGAATAATATACCGTAAGCTGTAGGAAATTTTAATCAGTCCATAGTCTTTTATAAGTTTGAAATTTAATTTTACAAATTATCTAATCATATGCCCTCGAGGTGAAAAAGAAACCTATTGGCTGAGGTTGATTCAGGAAATTAACCAATGGTCATTACGAACGTAATGAGTCAGTCTTGTTGCAAGCGTTAGAAACTCGTTTTATAACATTTCTGGATTATAAGACTGTATTTTACTACAGAATGTGATTTTCAAACAATATCCTTCTATCTTCTAATTATTAGTGCAAATAAAGTTGTTGTTTTTTTCGTGAGTTGTATATTCTGTTGGTGTACTTTCCAATCAACGTCTTCTTTGGTATGGTGATAAAATTTTATTATTTTATTTGCTTGTTTATCGCTTAGTACAAAACCACACAGTGTGATAGGTCTGGTATCGATATATGGTTTTTAACAAACATAAACTAATCTATGATTTGGTGGGTAGATAGCGATTACAGTCTGATATTCCACGTACGATTTATGTGTTAGCGTTTATTTATTTGGACACTGTGCCACGATGTATTTGTTTTTTCATAAAAATTCTATACCCTATGAACTATGGTGAACAGTGCTTTTTTTTTTACCTGCCATAGTCAGGTGGTGAAGGCACTCGACTCGTAATCCGTGGTTTGCTGGTTCAAATCATCGTCACACCAAACATGTCCGCCGTTTCAAACTTTGAGGTCTTTATATGTGACGGTCAATTTCCTTCTTCGTTGGTAAAAGAGTAGCCCAAGAATTGGAGGTGGGTGGTCTTACCCTGATTTATTAGGGACTGCTAGCACAGATGGCCTTCGAGTAGCTTTGCGCGAAATTTAGAACAAAGTAACCTAATCCTAGTAATTTCAAAGTATTTTATTAACATTTAACCATCTCAAACCGTGTATGAGCTTAAAAGGTGGAACACTAAAAATGTCGTATCTATGACGTTACTTATAGCATGGAACGACGATTCCGAACTATAAAAATAATGTAAGGTTTCGTCTGGTGTCATGCAAATATGTGTTCTTCGAGTTTGTGATTTCTTCATGAACCACACAATGTTTTTGGTTACTACAAATCTCATTTAACTCCATATTTTATGAATTATATAAAAACATATTTCATTTGAACATATATTATAATTTAAGTGGAAAATTTACATGTTTTATAATACGAATTTAAGTAAAAGTTCGGTCCCTAAGTGCTCTGACAAATACATAATGTTGCGTTCGGATGTTCGGAAATTTACTTAAGATCTCACGATAACATTTTCAGTTGAATCTTTCTCTCTTTGCCTTTACGTTAAAATACTCGGAAAGGTTTTCATGCAATCAATCATGTATCCGTATAACTATATATACATTCCTTGACAAAAGTAGTATGAAACACCGTAACTGATAACTAAAGTTTATATTTTTCAATGACCATTTTAAAACTCTCTACAATTAAGCAGAATTTTCAAATATCCCAAACGAAATATAGTAAAAGTCGCTAACATACTTCAAAGAAGCAACAAACCAGCAACATTTGCGGAAACAAGGAGTCTTGTAGCTGTCTACCTGACAAAAAGTATTAAATTAAAATGTCAAATACTTTATTATGGCTTAAATATACATCACACTACAACTGGAATAAATACAACACCGGAAAACAAGAACTCTTGTAGTTGTCTACCTTTACTCTTACTCTATTCTAATTTTCAAGATACAATATTCTGAAAATACAAAAACAGTAAAGTGCATTGTATTAAACTTGTCTCTATACAGAATAAATAAAAATAATATTGTGATTCTCAACTTTATCATATTAAAACACTTTTCAATATACTATTAATATTATGTGACATGACTGGCTCGTAAATACTATTCTACACAATTATTTTAAATAATGTGCTTAGAAAAAAGAACAAAAAACATAGAAATACCGATAATATGTAATTCTTTAACCTCCTCCTTTGCTTCTGAGCTGACTATGTGATCTATAATATCCAAAATCTTCACCATATACACTATGTCTGTTAGAGAAGCGTCTTCTTCTTCCCTGGCCTTCAGCTGTAGGGAGGATAAAGCAACCCAGGAGCATACAGACGATAAGAACCACAACTAGCGTTGTTTTGTTATTTAAGCTATTCAAAGAAAAAATGATAAATGACTAAACATTTCATTATATCATAACATAATCAAAAGTCAGAGGTAAATTGTAGCTACTGCAATGATAAAAAGTAAACCGAAATTCAATCGGATTCAGTACGATATTTAAAGAATTTAATAAAATGTAGCTTCATTAATTACGTTTCATTAATTATCAGTGACACTATAATCAATAGTTTGTAGTTTTTTGCAATGAATTTTGGTAGCTAAAATATTTCCAACAATCTAAATATTACCATTAATTAAGGTAACTATTTTTTCTTTTTCTCAAACTAAACATCTAATTTTCAATAATGAAACATGTGCAGGATTATGTTACGTAAAATATTTTGTAATAACTTTACGACAAACAAAGAGTAACTAGCCTTCTCCTCATTTTCTTTGCTTCCATGAAATAAGTTTTCTGTTTCTTACATGAAGTTCTTACTTTCATATTTGTAAGAAATCTTGAAAACTACAAACGAAAAAGTTTAGTAGGGCGGGATTAAGTGGGTGTTAAGGACTTCCCACATTCTGCCAATAAGCAATATTTTTAATTCGAACGTTAATTTGCTAACTTTTTAGATCACGTGTAACCATCATGAGAATGTATGAAGGTAAACTAAAATTTATAATGACTGTTTATTGCAATTGAAATGTGAGATACACAAGCAACGATATATGTGTTAATTCAAATATTGTTCATTGTATCAGTACGCAAGGCGTTTTCTACAGAATTCGCATTCTATGTGTATATTATTTAAATATCCTCTTATATATTTCACTCTAATTCTGAATCTAACAAGAAAAATTACATTAATCAAAGGATGCACCAGAATATATATCTAAATAAGTGTTTATGTGTACTTTTTATTATAGCAAAGCCATATCTGGCTATCGGCTAAATCAACCGAGTGGAATCGAACCCGTGATTTTAACATTCTAAACCCGTGAACTTATCGCTGCACCCGCGAAATACATATCTATCTTAACAGAAACACACAAAATTTAAACCAAACCAAGAATAATGATGTTTATGTTCGATATGGTTTTCTTTTTTTCATTAAGAGTATAAAATAAAAATATATAATATAAATTATAAAAGTTTCTAATATATATATGAATCTTTTAATTACAAAACTGATAAACACAGAGTAGCTGCTCAATTATCATCTTTAATTTCAACATATATTACAATACTAATTGTCTTTCATTTTAAACTAGGGTGTTTCCGATACCTTTCAAGTCCTTACTTTTTAACTTAATAAATAATATGGTTTCACACAATATTATAATAATGAAAAGAAAATTACTTATTTTTTTATCAAAATACCACAAAATATGTAGAGCATATTAAAAACATCTAAATAATTGTGCAAATAAATTTGAACAATTCTTCATGGTTTCATTTTCATCTTACAAAATATAAAGTAATAAAATACTAAATGTTATTATTTAATTTACTTTACTTGATATTATTTTCGTAGTCAAAAATACTGAATAATCAGTTCTTGAATACAAACCGCAAATTATGTTTGTTTGTTTTTTCAATATTCGTGCAAAGTAATGCAAGGTGTACACACACCACTCCTCACTATATTTAAGCTCATAGTTAAAGAGAAAGCAATTATTAAACGTACCCGTCACCAACTCTTAATCGGCTAGTGGAATTTCACAAGTGGTATTATAATGCACCGTTGGTACCAAAGTACGAAGCGCGATTGTACGTCAATTAAACATATTAGATGTTACATGATCATATACATCAACAACCTACACGGGCACTGCTAATTCTGTTTATACATTAATAAAACTCGATGAAAACACATAAGTTGATATTTTTCATCATAATATTCAGATAAAATACATATAGAATTCATTAGATTTAATATTGTAAATTGTATAACCATATATAACACGTTTTATTTAGTTTGTGACACGTTCCGACCAGATCTCAACAGAATAACAACTCAGGCTGACTATATGTGACCTCCCGTGTTTGTTTTAAGCCGTATTATAGCACAACAACGGGAATCGGGCATATTAAAGTCACCTTCTCATACAGTTTCAAAAACACTAATGTTACTAATTTTAGTTTGCATAAAGTGTTTTGTATTGGGCACAAAGAAAGTTCAAAATATTTAGTTTAGTACATTTAATACGAGTTGAAATAGCTATACTGGAGATTAATTTAACTAAATTAACACAGTAATTTACCATAATATAACAAAACTATTTCAACGTATGTTGTGCAGGATCCTAGGAAAAACAGAAGTGACAGATTGGTAAGGTTATTGTTTGGTTTGGTTTGTTTTGAATTTCGCGCAAAGCTACACGAGGACTATCTGCGAGAGCCGTTCCTAATTTGCCAGTGTAAGACTAAAGAGAAGGCAGCTAGTCATCACCACCAATCGCCACCTCTTGGTAACATGGGACACTCGGATTACGAGTCGAGTGCCTTAACCACCTGGCCATGCTGGGCCTATATTATTGTTAGACATAAACCCTACAGAACTGACTACCTGTGCTCTGCCTACTATCACTATCGAAACCGATTTTAGATTCTTAAGTATTGAGGCTTACACCTGAGAATCGGGAAGAAAGAAACAATACATAGGATGTTTGTCAGTATTTTAAACTTTTTATGTTATATATTACATTTATATAATACAATAATCAACTGAAATAATCCTCGATAGTGTATGTCCAAAGGCCAGATTTGAAAATAAACTTTATGAAGAGTTCCCAGCGAAAATTAATTTTTTAAAGCAAAAAGATAATTTAAAAATAACTAGTACAGAATTTGAGATAAGTGTGATTTAACAGATATACTTTTAGTATAAAAATACTCATACTTGTGAAGGAGAATATGAGAATAAAAGAAAGTTGTTTACATCATGTTGTTCCAAAGTTAATTATGCCAGCTATATTGAATCAAAAACCACATGGAGGTAAATTAACAAACCTTCCATGGAGTAAAAACAAATATGTGTGAATGATGAAATATTTTGGTTTTCGTTGAAATGTTTTCGTCTATATTGGCCATGCTAATGATGCAAGGTATACTGATTATATGATTTGTACTGAATTACAAATAATACAGTTAACTCAGAAAAACTTATGTTTTAAGTTAAATAAAATGATAAGATTGAAAGTAATGCTTAGGTATATGCTAAATTGTGTAAGACATGTAAAAATAAAGTCATGCGAAATAAATTTGTTCTGAAGTTGTACAGCTTTACATTTTTATACTTTAATCTACCGAAATACTCCTACTAGCTCGGAAGGAACCTCATATGCAAGGATGGAAATTGTCGAATTAAAATAAAACGCAAGTATCACAGATATGAGAAAACAACATTTATTCTCTCATTTACACTAATATAAAAATATAATAGCTTCAGTATAAAAAAATACATGATTCAAACCACCATCAAAACTCAACGGAATAGCTTACACATTCTTATAGTGACTTTACAACCACTAATAGCAATTTTACCAACACGTATTTTTCATGTCTTTAAAAAGATGATTCTTTCAACGCAGTAAGTCAGGACACTAAAGAACATCACATTGAAATTGGTCACTAGTAGTTAATAGATCGTAGGTTTTCTCCTCGCTCACCACCGAATCTTCTCTATACTTCTTGTGATTCTTGATGAACTTGCGGATCCATGCAGCTCCTGTCATGGTTTCTCCAGCAGCACGTTGTTGTACAAGTTTCAGGTATCTTTCAAGTTCAGTAACAGTTTCGGAGCTAACCGTTTCGTGGAGATAATCCTTTATTAGTGGGATGATTCCTAAAAACCCATCTTTGGATCCATTTATTATCTCATTCACTCTAACAAGCTTCCACTAACAAGCTAACCCTGGAAAAAAGAGTTACGAAAATTGCATAAGCAGCGTTCTCAAAATCCATTAATTGGACATCCATTGCTTTGAATTCAACATGCCAGAATGCAGACATATGATAATCGGGGATTCTTAATAAAACAGCTGGTACACTGAAAAGAGGGAGAGAATTACTTGTTTCAGTTTCATCTTTTTCCACTTGTTCCCAGTTTACCATTATTGGAAACCTCAAAAGAACACACGTCACTTTAAGAGCTTTCCCAGAATCTATTTCTCTCGAAGTATGTTCTTCATAAAACTGTTCATCATAAACAATGGGTAAATCATTTAAATGTACTCAACCTCATGAGAAATATAAAAAGTTTTATTCACAACGAGAATGGTTAGATATTTTATAATTTAATGTTTCTGAATGGTTGATTTCTCTTCTTATTCGGTCATCAAAACCTTCAACCATAGCTTGCCTTCAACAGTTATGGTCTGTGAGATAAACTCTTCTTACTGGAGAAGATGCACTTAAAGCCATCAGTATTGGAGCGAAGACACACAGCTAGAGGTGCATAAACTTGAAATGTTTTACACAGGATGCTTATATTGTAGTCTGTAACTAACAACTGGCTTGTCCAATCACTGAATAATCTTCATAAACATCGTTTGGTTTGCCTTCATCTCCTGACTGGCAATCACCTCCATGTGCTTCTAGATTTTCAGTGAAGGGGTCAGGTGTCATTCTATCTTTAAATATTGGAATATTAACATTTGCTCGCTTTTCTCTTCTTTTTTCAAGACAACAAAAGGTAGCTTTATACATTGGGTTATCCTGACAGATCAATTCATCTGGAACAAAGAGTGACATAGTGATACCTGAATCTGGTGTAGGCTTATAAATCTGTTCAGTAAATGCCTAAACACCCAGTCATCATCTTCTGAACCTGTTAACACTTCTATCCTTCTTTTTCGTGTTCTCTTCCACCTCATGAAAACATTCCAAAACATCTCCATACGGATCTCTTAGACAGCTTTCTAACATCGACTCAAGACATTCTTCTGCCCACAAGCCAGCAAGAGATTTACTATTTTCTTTCAAGTGTTTTAAGATCGTCGTGACACATAAGCTTAGTCTCGCTGTTTTAACTTCGTAATTCAACTTTACCACATGTCCTTCAATCTCATCCCAACACTTGAACGGATCATTTCTGTTCTTATTCTGGTCATAAATATAAGTAAACTGTTAACAAGCTAATGCCTTTAGCTTAAAAGTATGATTTAAAGATTCTTTCAAGGACAGAAAATGGGAATTTTCTAGAATACTCATGGTACGAAATTGTACTTTTGTATAAGATAAGTATGAGTGAACAGTAGTGTAATATGAGAAAGACACGTTTCCTTATCGTTGCTTTAAGTCAATAATAGTAGTTTTTCCACTGATGTTTTTTGTTAGTGTTTACGTTAGATACAAATCTGCGATGAACGGATATACGCAGTTATTCGAGTGACTATAACTAAATATGGCTTATATACGATATAGGTACGTATGCGAGACACTTAAATATTTCAAAGAGAAAAAACACAGCACCTTTCTGGGGATTGTAGTTAAATTCCTGAAAAGAAAACAGTTGAAGGAGAACATAATAACTGAACCTGAAGAAGCGTTTGCGACATTAAACAAAAAAATTTCTCAAGAAGAACAAATGAAAAGAGATACTCATTGCTGTATGATTTCCTAAATAGTATGTTTTTCAAACTGATAAATGTTTAATTTATATAAATAGTTGTAAGAGCATCAGTTTTATTCCACAGTATCGAATGATGTCCTGTTGGTATAAATATTGTAAATGAAACATTGAGCTAAGCAGTTTAGATTGCTATAAACATACATCAGCCAGAATTATTTATACTGCTATAAACCAGGTTTCGACACCAGTTATGAATAAAGTAAAGTTCGTTCTGTGTGTAGCTCTGTACTAATAAAAAAGAATAATAATATAAGTTATAAATACATGTATAACTAAGATAAGTTAAAGACACAGTTGTGTTGTTCTTGTGTTTTATAAATACATCTCTATATTCGTTATTGCTTTTTTTTTATTTCTTTCGTTTTCATTCCTTGACTTGAAATTGAAGTGTTCAGACGTGTGGATTCATCGCTGTCATTCCCTTTGTCGCACAAGCTTTCTTCTACGCCAAGATCATCAGTACTCACGGTAATCCTTGGTGGGTTACCATTGGATTTCTCTCCTCGTCAGATTATTGCCTTCATCGACCAGTTTAAACCCAGCGACTCAGTTGGTCCCGGGAAAACAAGAATCCTGAAGGTATATTACTGCAACCTTCAACACTCCAGGACCACGCTTATCCATGTAAACCGTGGAATGCAAATATCAACGTTCAGTGCTCTCCTACCAAAAGTTCCATTAGCTTATACTCGGTATTTATTAAGAACATTTATTTGCCTATAACTCCAGCTAAAATTCAACATTCTCTGGTAACAACAACTTCCACGAAATTCCAAGACCACAGGATTACCAACTAACATTGTTAAAGTCGTGACCGAACATAAACAGTTAGTTGATTCTGTGCTTAACCACGGATGTACCCTACAGAATTTCCATTTTAATAAACGCCCCCGACGCCGACCAACTACTCTGCAACATGTCAAGTCTGTCAATCAGAATACCCCTCGTCCAGTAAGCTTTTCATCTCCATGTATGCCCATGATCTCTGCTGCCAGCAGCATTTCTATAAGTAATGCTAAGAAGAAAGATAAGGATACTCTGATCAACGTTGACGTTACTCTTCAACAGCGACCCAAACCAAAGAAGACTCATGCACCTCTAGACTACAGACATCAACATCTGGTTCATCAAGAAGACACAAACCAGATTCGTAAGAAGAGATCAATTGTCCGAGACAGAATATAAACGATCATCGAATGATCACTCTGTTTTATATTCACGAACATCCTTCCTTTATCGTCCTGATGACTTAGACCGGTCTTTTCTGTGTTGTTTTTTTTCATATTTTAAGGGTCAATAGTTAACCTCTTGTGGACCACCAACGGACCTTTGCCACCTGATTGCAGCAGAATTTCGTTAACTTTAAATCTTGTCGGTTCAGCCTTTAATCACTAGCCCAGGTAAATTTAACTTCACGAATAGGGCGAAGAGAAGGTCTCTTCTAAGCGCCCTCAATTGCTTTGCATCTCTTTTTGAGATGCTAAGGGTTAAATCGGAATACCTGCCATAAACAAATACATAAAAATATAGAGTAACTAAAATATATGTTTGCAAGAAATTAGCAATAAGAAGAAAATAAAACAAGAAGAATTACTTATCTTGTTATCATAAATTTAAAAACTACAAAATATACAAAGCACATTAAAAATGTTTGCATAATTGTGCTTTTAAATATAAGCACATATTATATATTAAACTAAAAATGAAAGGCCCTAATGATATGAGAAACACTTTAGTTCCAAAATAAAGACAATTATTGCTGTAATATATGTTGCAATTTGATAATAAAGCAGCTAATCTAAGTTCATTACTTTTGTAATTAAAAGATTCAAATAATAAACTTTTATATTTTATATTCTAAGCAAAAATAGAAAATAAAACGATGTGCGACGCAAATAGAGTAATTTTTGGTTTAGCTGAAATTTTGTCTGTTTATGTTGTTTTTGTTTATTTGAAAGTATGTTCTGGTGCATCCTTTGATCAATGTAATCTTTTTATCTTTGATTCAGGATTGCAGCAAAGTAAACAAGAAGATATTAAATTAACATACACATAAAAATTGGAAACTGAAAAACTGAACAATATTTCTAAACTGACAAACATAACGTTGCATGTGTATGTCACATTTCATTTGTAATAAACAGACATTATCAATTTCAGTTTACGTTTGCACATTGTCATGATGGTTACAGGTTATCCGGAAAAGTTAGCAAATTAATATTAGAATAAAAAATATTACCTGTTGGCCTACTCAACCTTTCCATCAGTAGCTGTTTTCAAAATTTCTTATAAATAAGAATGTAAGGGCTCCATGTAAGAAGCAGAAAATTTATTTCACGAAAGCAAAGAAAATGAAAAGATGAAATTAGAAGTCATTTCTAATATGAGTGATGACACCTAACTAATTATCTATTTCTATCTGTGTAATTACAATTTGACCAAAAGGACCGAAGACTTAATAAAACAACAACAAAATAATAGTCTAAAATCTGAGTAGAAAATGTTTCTTCGTTAAGATCTGTATTTATCTTCTAAAACAATGAATTTCTTATCGTGTTTTGAAACATTAAAATAACAATTGCTTTTCTCTCTCTTTCTTTACGCTAATTTTAAAAAAATATTTATAGTGAGTTTTATTATTATCTTGCTATGGATGAAGTCGGTCGTCTTAATAAGAAAAAAAAAGTATTTTGCGGGTTTTTTGGCTGTACAGTGAACATGACAGGTTATGACAATAAAATGAGAAACCTTTCGACGATATCACTTTGAAATTTTTGTATCCTAAATTATCAAATATGGCTTAAATAATAAATTCATATAAATGAAAAGGGTGAAGGTTGAACTCATGAATGACCTACAATATTGTTTAATTAAAGTAACGTTTGTTTGTTTGTTTTTGTTTTTTGAACAAGTAAGAACAATAAGGGTAATTTAAACTGCGGTAATTTGGGTTTCATTTTGTTGGGTGAGAAAGGATACTTCAGTATTTATTTTAGAAATTGTAGAAGGTTCGGTATCTTGTATAACAGTATTTGAGAGATAGGTATAGTGTTCAGGAGATGGAGAAATTGATCGTGATCGAGAACTTACACACTCACGATGGCCCCCTGTAGGAGTTGAAGGCCAACCGACTTCTTAGTCGTGAGCCCAGGCTAACTGTTGGAATAAATCTCCGAAAGTTTTTCCTCCAGTGGGTGTGGCACTTTCTTTTTCGCTCGGTGAAGCTGACTGTGGTATAGCAGAACTTTTACTGAAGTGTAAATCGTGAGCAAATGCAAGCTGGTTCAGAACTTCCTCTAAACCATTTCCAGAGTTTATTGCAGCTACCCTTTCACTGTCAGAGTAATCACTCCCGTCCACTGGAAATGGTTTCAAGCAGATATAGAAAAGTGATAGTTAGGCCTGTACTTCTATCTAAATTGTTCCGCTGTACCACCACACTAACGTAGTTCCTGAATCACTATTTTACCAAATCTTTGAAAAACAAATAAAACCATCCATCCATTAATTGCAGGACCCTGTGTGTGTGTTTATTCAGCAAAGCCACCTCTGGCTATTTGCTTAGTTCACCGAGGGGAATCGAGCTACTGGTTTTAGTGTTGAAAATCTGTGGACTTACCGCTGTACTAGCGAGGGATTTGTAGGACCCTATAAGACTCAATTCAAAATAAATAACTTATCTTCACATTTTGTAACGATCAATCACACTATTCGTTGGTAAAAGGATGGTGATGACTAGCTGCCTTCCCTCTAGTCTTAAACTACTAAAGTAGGGACGGCTATTGCAGATAGCCCTCGTGTAGCTTTGCGCGAAATTCCCAAACAATGAATACTGCTGTCCTAGCGCGGGACTCCTTACAACCGATATTTGTTGGTGAAACTAGACATGAGATAAAATAACTGCATTACCATATGATGATTGGTGTTTTTACTTCCCAATTTATAAAGTACCACAACCTGCATTTGTAAGAAATCATGATGAACGTCAAATTTACTATAATAATAACCGTTTTTTTAAAGGGTTATATACCTTGTGTAAAACAAAGTATCATATTGCTTTAAAAATGGAAGTGAAGATAAATTTGAAAATAAAAGGTGAGAAATTAGAAGAAAAAAATTGTTTTATTTATTTTAATACCTGTTTATCTTGTGTTATTGATGAAGTGACGAAATTACTTTATTTTATATTTGTCGTGTTTAATATTAATTTGTCTTTAATATCTTACAATATGGCCCTTTATTGCCTCTTATGCATATCAATATAATTGTTTTAACAATAATAATATAAAAAGTATTTTAAAACAGATATCTATAGGAAGGATCGTTCCAAATTGGAACATTTTTTATGTAAAAAAGTTGTTCCAAAAGTAGACAAAGTTTAACTTTTTAATGTCTTGAAACATTTTCAGGTTTATTGTGTTGCATTTAATTTTTTTTTACTATCATATGGAGTAATTGTGATCTGATTTGTAATAATAACAGAACAGTTAACCTTGTTAAAAAGAAATATACAACTGTATTTGAGTGTATAGTAATATGCTCGCTGTACAAAAAAGTGTTGAAATGAAGAAATATATATATTTTTCTTATTTAAACATAATAAAACTGTCATCTACAAATTCTCAGCAATAAAATGTTTTGAAATCATAAGAATAAGACAGATATAATAAGACTAGCTGCCTCCTCTTCAGCTTTACACTGCAAATTTAGTCCCGGCTAGCACAGATAGCCCTCGAGTAGCTTTGCGCAAAAAAACAAACAAACCAGTTGTATTTCCAATGTAAAATTTAATAATAAAATGTTTCATTAAAACATACAATAAATATAGTTTTTTTTAAATTCAGTTTCCTTTTTCCTAGTGGTACAGCAGTATGTCTGGGGACTTACAACAGGTCCTAACACAACCGTTGACCCTGCAGTTAGTGTTACACTCTGAACCTTCCACAACTTCTTACTTCCAGTTATTACACAATATCGTATTCTCCTTCTGAACGTTTTATATTAACAGCTTATGTTAATATAAATTTGTTCTGAATTTGTGCAGTTTTACATTTTTATACGTTTGCCTACTGAAATACTCCTACTTGCTCATAGAGCCTCATATATAAGGATGGAAATAAAATAAATGTCACAGTTATGAGAAAACTGCATTTATTCTCACATTTACACTGATACAAAAATTCTAATAGTTTTAGTACAAACTACCATACCAACTCTACGGAATAACTTACACATTCTTATAGTGACTTTACAATCACTAATAACTATTTTACCAACACGTATTTATTGTAAGTTAAAAGTTGATTCTTTCAACCCAGTAAACCAGAACACTGGAGAACACCTTTTTGAATTTGGTCAATAGTAGTTATTAGATCGTAGGTTATCTCCTCGTTCACAACCTAACCTTCTCTATACCTCTTGTGATTCCTGATGAATTGGCGGATCCATGCAGCTCCTGCCATTGTTTCTCCAGAAGCACGTTGTTGTATAAGATTCAGGTATCTTTCAAGTTCAGTATAAGTTTCGGAGATAACCTTTTCATGAAGATAATCCTTTATTACTGGGACGATTTCTGAAAATCCATCTTTGGATCCATTTATCATCTCATTCACACTAATAAGCTTCCAGTTTTTCTGGTCTTGTTCAGAACATTCACCTGCAGTTAAAGTGAGGTCTTGAACAATTCAAAACTTCTGTCCACGAACAGCGTCTCTTTCTGTGCTCCTTGGAAAGTTTCATGACGTTTGCTCATGGAAATAAAGGAAATAAGCCAACTCAATTTCTTTTCTAAAACAATCCTAGAAAAATGAGCTACGAAAATTGCATAAGCAGCGTTCTCAAAATCCGTTATTTGGACATCCATTGCTTCAACACGCCAGAATGTCGACATACGATAATCGGAGGTTCTTAACGAGACAGCTGGAAAAAGGAAAAGTGAGAGAGAATTGCTTATTCCAGTTTCATCTTATTCCAATTGTTCCCGGCTTATCATTATTGGAGATCTCAAAAGAGCACACGCCACTTGAAGAGCAATTTGAGAATCTATTCCGCTCGAAGTAAGTTCTTCATAAAATTGTTCATCATAAACAATGGGTAAATCATTTATATGTACTCCACCTGATGAGAAATATAAGAAGTTTGATTCCCAACGAAAATAGTTATGAAATTTATAGTCACTCGAACGACTGCGTATATTCGTTCATCGCACATTTGTATCTAACGTAAACACTAACAAAAACATCAGTGGCAAAAAAGTACTGTTACTGGCTTAAACCAATGATAAGGAAACGAGTCTTTTTCATATTACTCATATTACGTAGTCACATACTTATCTTATACAAGGTACAAGTCGTGGACTCATTTTTTTCCATCAAATTTCTAGAAAACCCTATTTTCTGTCCTGGAAAGAATTTTTAAATCATATAGTTACACTAAAGACATTAGCTTGTTAACAGTTTACTTATATTTATAACCAGAAAAAAGAACAGAAATGATCCGTTCAAGTGGGTGTATGAGATTAAAGGGCATGTTGAACCACGAAGCTAAAATAGCGAGCCGAAACTTACGTGTCACGACGATCATAAAACACTTGAGAGAAAATGATAAATCTCTTGCTCGCTTGTGGGCAGAAGAATGTCTTAGATCGATACTAGAGATCTGGCGAAAATTACCGTGTGAAGACGTTTCCTCGATTGGATATTCAGGTATTTACTGAACCGATTTATTGAACCCTAACTAAAGAGATCTCAATGACTTTATCAGAGATCTTGGTCTAACAAAGACGAATGACGAGCTTTTGACATGTAGGCTCAAGGAGTTAGATGAAAGTGTTCAAGTCAGAGTAAGCGTATCCGACATTTCTCAAGCTTCTTCACTCGTCAAAATGGGTTCTGCTTCTGCCACAATGTATCCGGTCTCTGCGAGACAATATGAATTGCCTGTAACCTGAACGAGTGGCGCCTATTTATTGATAATTCATCCACAAGACTCAAAGCTGTGCTCCTCCATAACGTGAATAAGTATTCGTTTTTTCTTCTGGCTTATTCGGTGCACCTCAATGAGCAAGGCGAGCGCTTTCACCAAGATATACTGTACTTTGAACGCCAATACCAAGGAGCGTATAACGAAAACAGGATGGGAGACTATATTTGGGGGCTGATACGTGAAAATTATTTCCATTTCAGTCGCAAGTCTCGAAAAACTCATCACTTCTAAACAATTGTGTTCATTTGTGTGTAACTTTAGTAAAAATACACGTAAATCTCGATTCCTATGTTGTTTTATTTAGAACTTATGTGAACGAAAATGTGCATATTTGCCCGTCTTTACATGGAAAATAGGATAATTTCTAAATTTCATTATCCAGGTCACAAAAGCAAAGTTTCAAGTGAATAATGGCCATTTTCTGTGATTATACAACATAAGCAATTAAGAAATAACACATACCATCCAAGAACAAAATCAGTGTTACATAGTGTTATAAAATTACTAACCATTCTCGTTGGGATTCAATTTTCTTATCAGGTGGAATACATTTAAATGATTTACCCACTGTACATGGTGAACAACATTTTGAAATACTTACTTCGATATTGCTCTTCAAGTGGCGTGTGCTCTTTTGAGGTCTTCAATAATGGTAAGCTGGAGATAACTGGAAGAAGTAATTCTCTCACATTTTTTCCGTGTACCAGCTATTTCATTGAGAACCCATGAGTATCATATGTCAGCATTCTGGCGTGTTGAATTCAAACCAGTGGATGTCCAGATAACGGATTTTGAGAACGCTGCTTGTGATGTTTTCGTGGCTATTTTCACCAGGGTTGTTTTAGAAAAGAAACTGAGTTGGTTTATTCCCAAGAGCAAACTTCAAGAAAATTTCCAAGCAGCACAAAAACCAGACGCTGTTCGTGGACACAAGTTTTGGATTGTTCAATATCTCACTTTAACTGAAGGAAGTTGAAAGCACACTGATAGAATACGAATATGCATCCTCATACATCATGCCTTTTTTTATAAAATTTACTACTTTTAGTCTCAATATTATGTGTTGTGATATTTCTTTTTTATAATGCGTTATAACATTTTGTGAAAAATCTATACGTAATGGGAAAAATAGATATCATTTTCGAATTCAGCGTAAAGATATTACTGTTGAAGATGTAACAATTTTAAGGTATTAAAACTATTGCAAGCATGGGTTACAAACTCTTACATTTACAAAGCATTAGATTTTTATGTATAAAAACAAACACAAAAACAGTGACACATAAAATCGTAAAAAATTTCACATTTTTTAGATTATTTGAAAAGAGATATACCAGGTTCTACTTTACATAAAATATCGAAACAGCAAATAAAACGAAACAAAACTGCCATATAATGTAAAGCGCACCAGTGCGCGTGTTTGGACCAACCTGACCAGTGCTACCACTCGTTTCTTGGTAAATGGTGAAAACGAAAGTTATTTTCGTGTTTCTTACACATAGTGAAACCAACTCCAGGGGTTAAAAAAAGTAAGTCTAGTGGAGATGGTCAAACCTTTAATACAGATATTTTAGTTGAAAATGCGTTAGAATGTAAGCTTACAAAAAATAAATAACTTACTTTTGTATGATCGGTTGAAATGTATCATATATATATTTAAATGAAGAAACAAGAAAAATGTTAATTCTAAGCAAATGATTCGCATCGAAGCTGAGGCTGCGAAATTGGATGAAAATCAAAGGAATTATCAAAATAACAATGTAGATTTAATTAAAATGTCCGATGATGCAATGATATATAACACTTTGGATGTTGCACCAAACACACGGACATAAAAACACAAAAATGAAGAATCACACACAAACAACACAGATGGCTTTACACATGAAAAATCATAAAAACACAGGAGAAATTCAAACCATACAGTACAAGGCACAAACACACAACCAGATGGTCAAGGCGTTCGACTCGTAATCTGAGGCTCGCGGTTTCGAATCCCTGTCACACCAAATATTATCGCCTTGAAAACCAGAAAGGCGTAATAATGTTACGATTCCTACTATTCATTTGATAAACAGTAACCCAAGAGTTGACGTTGGGTGTTGATGACTAGCTAACATCTCTCTAGTCTCACATTGCTATATTCGGGACGGTTAATTGATATAGTGCTTGTGAAAAATTGCGAGATATCTAAATCAAATAAACAGTAAACAATTTTTTTTTTATAAATCCACGGTCTATGAATGTATTATTTAAATATATTCTTTTTTACATCACCCTAATTCTAAATCTAACATTGAAACTGACACAGTAAAGAATGTATCTTGATACACTTGAAAAAAAAACGCAATCAGCAAAACAGACAAAATCACCTCATTGTTATTTTACGCAAAACAGACAAAATCACCTCATTGTTATTTTACGCAAAACAGTAAAATACATCAGTTTTATTCTGTACGATAGTAAACATAAACAACTGTTTATTTTCAGACCCATTTTATTTTTCTATTTAAAAAAAAATTATCTGAACAAGTAGAGTGGTGAGACTCATACTTCAAATCATCATGAATAAACGAATAAATAGTTAGGTGTTTTAATTTATAACAATAATTTACTGCTGTACCAGCGGGGATCAGGGGTATCATAGAAACAAGTTCCGCTAGTTCCTCACAAGGACTTTTGACACCACCTAGTCACACTAAGAAATCTGCCATATATATAGATAATCCATATATGCGTTATAAGAATGACGATCATATGTGGTCTAACAAAGTAAACCCTGAGTTGACGGGTTGAATTGTTATCTTCCATCTAGTTTGTTATTTCAAATTTAGGTACTGCAAACAGTCCTCGTGTTGCTTTTTTTCGAGATATAACAAAGTAAACGAACGAAGGAAAACAAAGCTGAAAATATCGCAATTGGTGATAAACAGACCTGGCAACAAAATACTGGTATATTTATGAGAGTTTAACATACATCAAATGTATATTTAATATTTTCGCAATTTTTTCCCACACGCTTTTCTGGGAAGGATGGCAATAGAATGATTACATCATGATAATATTTCTTAATTATATTATCTTTTTTTATCAGAGATTTCAGGACCAGTTCCAATAAAAATAAACTTCAGTGATGTCGAGAAAACCCAATAGTGAAGAAAAATATATATGTAAAAATATATATGTAGATAGTCATCACCACATACCGTCAACTCATGAGCTACTTTTCTCCGAAATAATTGAATTCGAGTTAAATCTAAATAGGGGTTTTCTCTTCACTTCATGATAACAGAAGAGCTTTCTTTCCTCTGTGAACAATCTTATCTACGATTTCTTCAGATTCTAAGTCCTTTTAAGGAAAACAACAAAGCAAATGCAGAGAGACATGAAATATTGTATGTTTTTTAAGTGTTATTCATTATTTGAGAAATTCAAACAAACTAAATTTTCTTTCAATGAAATAATTGAATTCTTGAAAACAGAAGACATTAAGTTCAAATTGATATAGTTCAGAGAATGCAACTGGGCATAAACAACAACTCTTATCTGACTAAACAGAAGGATTTCAGAGTTACTTTTATAGTGCATCCAAAATGTGGATTATTTATACAACAGTGATGTGACATGCAAGTTAAACACTTTTCATTTACCAATTCCATGAAAATAATAAGTTGTACATCAGTCAAGCATGACATAACAGAACGGTCAGAAAGAGGATAGATAAATCTAGCTCCATGTTTTATTTCAATAGGTGTACGTTTCACGTGAGAGCGGCTGAATCATTCTAAAAAATCTGGTAAAAATAATTTCTTGGAGATCAAATGAATGTAGTGGAATAAAATGACTAGTGAGTCATTATTGTTCCCTAGAGTACCAGTTCTGAGATTTTATCCTTGTCTGCAGATGTTTAAACTAATAAAAATAATTTTGTTGTTGATTCAAGGATATTCCCTCTCCCTGCCCCAAGGTGATAATTGAAAAACTTCACATTAGAAACGTTTCTCATGCGGTATGTCATAATATAATCATGATATATCTATACATTACTCCTGGATCCTACTCACTCGTTTAACTATGATTTTCACCTTTCTTGGGCCAAGAGGGTCTTTGATAAAAGGACCATTTGGTTAACTGAAACAAGATTATAAATGCACTAAGTACTTGGGATAAACGACTAAAATGCCTGTTGAAAAGGTGTTCTTAACACTTAGGACCCTGCATGGCTAGGTCGATAAGGCGCTCGACTTGTAATTAGAGGGCCGCAGGGTCGAATCCTTGTTACATCAAATATGCTCACTGTTTTAGCCGTGGAAACGATATAATGTGACGGTTAATCCCACTGTTCGTTGGTAAAGTAATAGCTAAGATTAGTATTTCTTTATACTAATAGTAAAATTATCGTGATTTGTTAAATGGAGCGGCGAGGTTTACCTGAGACACATGTTAGATGTTTTGTTAACAATTTCAACAATGAATATAGGTATTAAATGTTGTTTATTTAACAGTATACTGTACGTTAAATTTGCAAGAGCCATTTCAAATTAAAGTTGTTTTTTATCTTAAATTATATTCTTTAGTAAAATACGTGTATAAATTTCACCAAATAAGTTGCACGCTGTACGGCACTTCTCTTTCTCTGCGCAACACCATCCGACTCAAGTTTTCTGTCAACATTCCAAATGAGGTACTGATTTTATTTGAATTCAGAGAAAAAAAAATGTTATTCTCCGTATAATAAAACATTGAATCTTCTCGAGGTTGTCATAAATTATTTTTGCATGTGTTGTTTTTATAATATGCCTAAATCTAAGCAAATCCTATGGTCACATAAACCTAACAAATATCCACTTTTAGTTGTAGATAAGATAACTGAATAAGAGTTATAGATTCTCAAGCATTCTAAAAAATGAAACTTTTAACACACGTAAATAATGATTTCTCAGTCAAAGCTGAAACCGTGAAAAACTCTTAAAATCAGTTTATTTTGTTTCTTTCCAGCTTTGTTTACTATCAGATATTAAATTTTCAACTTGTTTCACAAAAATGGTGTTCCATTGTTTGTTTACGTGTTGAATTTTGCGCATAGTCACACGAGGGCTATCTGCACGTGTTGTGCTCAAGTTTGAAATCACATGTTAAAAGGAAGACAAAAAGTTGACACCATCCATGGCTAACTTACGGGTTACATTGTCAGATCAATAGTAGTATTTGGTCGTCACTTTTATGACGCACGCATGGTTCCAGAATGTTGGCCGAAGTATTTTCATTAACGGGAGACGAATTATAGAACATCAGATCCACAGTCCAGAACTCTGATGTAATACCACACATACTCTTTTTTTCACTCAGTGCACATTATAAATGTTTTTTTCAGCTAAAAGAACAATCTTGAATTTTTTTATTATTGTTTTAGTGCACTATTTCACCATCAGATGTTATTTCCAACTGTAAATTTAATTACAATTTTCGATTGCGTTTCTGGTTGTTGTATTTATTTCTAAGATCATTCTAAGAATGATTGTTGCTCCTACAACTGGTGGCATTCTGATAAATTCGTTCTTGAAAATTTGTTTTAAATATAATTCTCTTTTTATTGATTTCGTCTGTCATCTTTCAGTTTTAACAAGAAAATAAAAAATTGCTGAAGCGTAGGATAAACAGTATATCAGATCTTTTAAAGTAAATTTATCCAAGTGTGAAAATTGAAAGATAATAAAATAGTTGCCCTAAGAAATATACATATGTGTACATAGAGCAAAAAATGCGATCTATCAAATATAGAAAAAAGAAAGCAAGTTCTAGACATCTCCGTAACAAGAGACAACATTGCACGAGATTAAATCTACAACTTCCAAATACATGCCTCTCACTTAGTAATGGAATTCAATAAAAATAACAAAAACAAACCAACTAAACGACCTCTATGCCATAATAATGGCCATGAGGGTAGTCACATGACAAAACATTCTTTCGTAAATATCGTTTGCACAACGAGTTAACCAGATATTCATCGAGAAAATACTAATTTTAATTTCAATCGATTAAATTACAGACCACTTACAGATGTTTTATAAATTTTCATTTAAATCAAAATAAATTATATTTTGGAAAGTTTTCGGGTAGTAACAGACTTGGAATTTAGCAATATTTTTTTAATTCTCACTTACGACTAACATACGTCTCTTTTGTTTAATTAACATTTGATAAGAAGCACAGTCAACAGCAACTTCTTACAAGTTCTTTTGTCACTGAACTTTTACCTTTCCAATATCTGCACGTTTATTCACCACACCACATCTTGAAATCAATGTTATGTTTAATTGTTGTATACCTATGTTTATTGTGACTGTTCGTTCTGCACTATTTCAGGCAGATATTGGATAATATCTGCTTGGATATTATCAAGATATAGATATTGGATAATATCAATCTAAATAGAGTGATAAGATCAAGTATAACATGATTATAATTTCTTATAGTCCTATTACAAATTATTATGCTAAATATGTTGTCATGAGTTATTAAAATAATCATAACGTTTAAGGTTAGAAAAAATGAAAACAAACAAACAAGAAATACTTCACTTTTATGAGAACTTTTTTATTTTTCCGTTAAAAACATACTCAGCTATTTAATATACATTATCAAAAAAAATAGTTTATCTCTAAAACTAAAATGAAGACTTCATTTAACGTTAGTTTAAAATTTCAACTTTATTATCAAAAATAACGTATTTGTTTTTCTAACATATTCAGTGTCTTAACTTCCTTACTAAAGCTACGATACGTAACTCTTTCTATAAGAGATTTCATCACAACTACATCCTTTTATGTGATTTTCAATGATGTTTCCGTCGTCTTCCATCCCAGTACTCTCATATTTTGATCCAAATCGTTCTACACACAATGCATTAGCAGAGATACTTTACAGCTGTCTTACTTCGACAAATAAAAAAAAAAGAATAAATTTTCTGCAAACATAAAACTGGTTGTGAACTAAAGTAGTATTGAAATTTTCTGTATAAGTAGTGACACAAAAGTAAAGCTATATATTTTTATTGTAATAAAGCAACAAAGTTTTAATTTAAACAAAACTTCTGACCAAATCGTCACATTTTAGATAATACGCAACGGCATCTGGTAAGTGAAAACATTGTTTAATTATATTATTATATAACTAATGCTCTCAAAAAGACTAAAAAACCTAACAACATTCTTTTTTGTCTGATATAAAGAATTAAAAAACAGTTGAATTACAAGTCTTTCTCAGTAGGTATATGTGGTAAAGATTTGGTTTATATTTAATATATTAATAAATTTGCATAGTTTAGTATCTGCTCTCTAAAAAAGTAACGCTCGTTGTACATAAGTACCTTATCTTATATATCGTAAGTTGTTCAGCTCAAGACACTAAGAAACAATATAAGTATTAGTATATTGATTATATTTGCCTCGTGAGTATCACCATCCTACTTAGATTGATATTTTTAAAGAAATAGAAAAAAGAAAATAGGACTAAAAATAAATGTTTTTTTGTGTTTACTATCGTACAGAAGAAAACTGATGTATGTTACTGTTTCGGTTAAAATAACAACAAGCTTATTTTGTCTGTCTTGATTGCGTTTGCTTTTAAGTGTATCCAGGTGCATTCTTTAATGTGTCAGTTTCAATGTTAGATTTAGAATTAGAGTGCAGTAAACAAGAATATATTTAAAGAATATATACATAGATCGTAAATTTTCTTCTTGTTCACTATTCGAATGATTTAAATTTCGCGCAATGCGACACAGATTTCCAGAACACCTACCTCTGCATTAAATAATAAAAATATTACAACAGAACGAAACATGATATTCCTTGAGTAAATATAAAATACATATGTGTGTGTGTGTTTGCATTTTCCAAAAGAAAACTGGATGAATAAATCATGAAGAACAATAATTGTCAGTACTCAGTGATGTATATTTTTATCCTTCGTTCTCGTGGATTTATAAAAACGAAAAAATTGAAATGATATACAAATATAAATAGGGAGGAGTTTGGTCAACCTATTGTAACTTATGTAATTCAGGACAAGGAATAATTGTCTTCAGTATTGTGCAATTGTTGTCCAAGTGTATTGTATTAAGCAAGTAAGTGTTCCGGGAGAGTTTTAATTAGATTTCCCCAAGTCGTCGAGTACCCTCACACACTTTGAACGAGGTTTCACGAAGCTGCTAAGTGTTCCATAAAAGTTTCAATGATCTTTCACCAAGCTGGTAAGCGTCCGAACGTTGTAAATGAGGCGTTACAGAGCAAACGTATCTCGGAACACTATTAATTAGGATTTATAAAGTATAAAAGCGTCCTGGAACAGTCATTTTGAACGAAGTTACATCTAGCAGATGAATGTCCCGATACAGCCTGAATGAGGCATTATCAAGCACATAAATGTGCTGGAAACATTTAAATAAGGTTTCATCGGGTAGGTGAGTGTCCCGGAATCGTGTAAATAAATGACTAACAACTGTTTGAATGAAAATTTGTAAAACAGGTAAATTTCACTGAATACTTTGATGCAATAACTAAATTACGTCTTCAATAAAAGTGAATATTGAATTTTCCAAACTCACACACTGGAAAGAAAGAGAGAAAGAACGGATACAATAGAACCATGCTTTAATCCTGGTCATTAAAGCACCATATAGGTGTGTATATCTTGTTATATGCGTTTACGGTATCTAGTAATAACACAATAATGGTTAAAATGTCTTTATTGCACTCAGAAACATAGCATACAGATAATTAAAATGTTTTAGTGAGAGTAAAATCATCAAATATTTGTAAAAATAGTTTTATTCATTTTCGTTTATAATACTTAATATTACCAGTATATATGGTAGAATAATGTTTATAATAGCTATTGGTAATAATAAACTATTAGGGAGTGTATTTGAGATTAATATAACTAAATATTGTGGTGGAGATTCTTTATAATGCTTATTTATATCAATATATACCGTTCTGAAAAATATTTACTATAGATATATTAGCAGAAAATATAATTAAATATAATAGTATTTGAGTATTCTAGCTTTCACTTAATTTTAAATTGATTTTACTTTTCATGTAAAATGATTAGATTATACCTGATATATATTGATATTTCTTAATTTATTTCTAATCTACATTTTATTAATACAAATGGTTAACATTGAGAATAAAACTTAAAAATATTATGCGATATGAACTACTAATATAAATAATGTTTTCTGAACACACCCACTAGAAAATTTTATTCAATATTTATGTATTTATAATTTCAATACAGTTGTAGGTTTAGAAACAGAGCTTCATAAGGGTGTTCAGTTTTCTTACTAATTTTAAATCTTCTTTACGTTTTAAATTGCACAGTTTTAGTCACTGAAACACCACCTTAATCATATTATTTTACACTAATATATGATATGAAATACATCACGACTCACAATATTATAGTTAATATATCAAGTCTTGAGATATAACGAGTAAAACGTCAACACTTAATATACTCTTCAAAAAAAGAAACGCAAAAGGCAAAATATGAGACAAATTGTAAACAAGTTTATTCCGGGTAGTTCTGTATGACATATGTGAAACTTTGCACATTTACTGCTGAACATCCAAAGTCTGCAAAGGCGAAGTCCACGCTCACTAGGTGAAGTTTAACGTCACTCAACGTCAATAACGAGTATGCCTTCCGTGAGCATCAATAACTGCTTGGCATCTCCTGCCCATGGAAACGACGAGATGACGAATCACATCCTGTGGAATGGCTGTCCACTCAGCCTACAAAGCTGCTGCAAGCTGAGGTAGAGTCTGCGGTTGATGTTGTCGCCGTCGCAGACGTTGGTCCATCTCGTCCCAAAGATGTTCGATAGGGTTTAAATCTGGTGATCTGGAGGGCCAGGGAAGAACGTTGATGTTGTGGTGTCTCAAGAAGACAGTGGTGAGTCGGGCTGTGTGAAAACGGGCGTTGTCATGTTGAAAAACGTCGTTAACGTTCGCCATGATGGGTTACACATGGGGCCTAAGAATCTCATAGACGGTTGCGTACGGTTTGATCGAAAATTCTACATAGCCCTGGTATGGTTGAGGCAGTAGACGTCGCAGTGGTGGTTCTTCCCGAAGGTGACGTAACTGGATGTAGTGATCTTGTGCGGGATGGTCACACAAGGTCTGCCAGATCGTGGACGGTCACGAGTTGATCCATGTTGTTGGTGACGATTTCATAGCCTTGTGATGGTGCTTGGGTGGACATTCACAGCTCTGGCAACATCTGATCGAGATTCGCCGGCTTTCAAGCGACCAATGGCGTTGTTGCGTTGTGCTTCAGTCAGTCTTGGCGTAACTATATTGCGTGTCGGTGGCTTAACACTGAGCTATGGAGACCGAGAATCTGTCACTTTTATAGAGAATTTGCACATGTTGCACTTGCAGAACATGCAGATCTCTCAACCAAATTTATTGGATACGAATGTGTTTTGGCGAAAAATCCGATGTTTTCCTCCGTTTTCAAAGTGCACAACTTTTATTGTCATTTTGGTCTGACAATCAGTGCCTTAACACGTGTAACATCACATACTCTGAGCTTGTAACGTTATTACATATATTTCTCTTTAAAATAACAAAAATATCCCTTTTGCGTTTCTTGTTTTGAAGAGTATATATAATATTATGCACCAATACGCAATAAACATAACAGTCAATTCGCCAAATCTAAAATTAAACTCAAACTCAAATAAATGACTTTCTAGTTTCAATACCTCTAAACAACAATACTGATCGATACAATACTTGCATTTAAAAAAGTACTGATAAACGAATTTTAAATAATTTTATAAAATTATAGAATAAACAAAGCCGTCAATTAACTTTATTAAGCTCGTAGTAAAAAACTAAGATCATACTTATGGTAAAATATTTAAGATATATTAAATTTTTCTCTCAGAATTTGAGTATTTTTTAGTGTTCCCTTCAACCGTTCCAAAACTTCTTACGTTTCTGTTCGTTTTTTTACAATTTTGTCAAATCAAAATAATACTAAAATGTTGATGCAATCTCATTAAAATTGTTTAAGGATTAGTAAAAAAACATCGTATATTTCACTTGTAATTAATAAAATCAGTTTTTTGCACTGCTTACAAACATTTTAAAAAACACTCGCTAAATAATCAAGTTATATCTCGAAATATCGTCAAGAGAAATGAAATGTTCATTAGTAAATATAGCTTTATGTTTTACCGTATTGTATTGTTTGCACTTATGTTTATTTGCATCTGTGTTAAGAAACTGCATACTCGGTCGTCTTCCACTGGCTATCGTGCATTCCTTTGTTTTTCTTTCTTTTTTCAGAGAAGTTGTTACTACTTATTAGTAACACAACTCATGCTCATTTTATGATTACAAGAAAATTCCATGTTATTTGAGATTTACATTATTACACAGATTAATGAAAATTACTTTAAAAAACCACAGAATGTGAGGAAAAGTAATTTATTCCCAGGTGAGCCTCTAGTGTTCAACAATTAATGACCGGCTGAATTTTTTTCAGAGGCTTGATAAAGTAGCGATTCAGGAAATAAGTCAGTATATTGGTACAGCGGAACAATTTAGACAGAAGTACAAGACAAACCATCACTTTTCTACATCTTCTTGCAATCAATTTCAAGTGGATGGTAGTGATGACTTCGTAGTGATGATAATTCATAACTAAAATTTATATTTTTCAATGACCACTACTCTACAATTAAGCAGAATTTTCAAATATCCCAAACGAAATATAGTAAAAGTCGCTAACATACTTCAAAGAAGCAACAAACCACCAACATTTGTGGAAACACGAGCTCTTGTAGCAGTCTATCTGGTTTCTATTTCTCCACTTTACACCGACAAGGTTCATTCAGTTAATCCCCATAAACTTCAAAATAAATGAAATAGAGATTCGTTAAGTCACCAATAGGGCTTAAGCAACAATAACATATTTATTCTCACACGTATTGGATGGTTCTTCAACACTTTTCCATACATATGAAATGCGTTGCAAAATACTCAACTTATCTTCAATACGTTTGTAACCTGAATAACATGTGAGTACAAAACTCAAACGTTCACTTTTGTTACAAATATTTCTGAGATAATACTTGTACGCTCCTAAGCTACATATTAGAAGGAAGAATTGTACTTTTAATAATTTTAAAATGCTAGAATTATTGCTCATCACGAAATCCTATTGTTTTTAAGAACTATTTTTATTTTTTTTCCGAACGTTAAGATCCAAGGCTAGAGTGCTTACAATGGACAGTTCAAATATAATCCATTGTTTAGCTTTGCGCTAAGACAACGAACAAACAAGTATTTTAAATAAAATGATAATCAAGCAGTCCAGTGTCCAAGTTTTGTTCGATGTCACCTCAGCTTCAACCTTTATTTTTCAATTACAGCTAAAATATACAGATGTATATTACACACTAGATTGGTTAACAGATTATTAGATATCGTTTTGCGTTACTCTATAATTCTAACACTTTCTAAAACATAATCTTTACTTCATTATTATGTGACAGTTTGTTAAAATTAAATATCCTCACATCTTTTACAAGGTTCATACTTATCTACAACTCAAAAGAAAAATTACTCTCAGCGTAGTTTTAAATGAGTAAAAATTCCTAAGAGTTATTCATGTATAAAGTTCAAATGAACAGATTTTTGAATTTGGTTTTATTGATAATTAACCTAATTATCGTGATTCACAACATAAATTGAATGGTTCGAAAATGCTTATGTATTTTTTATCTTCAAAGAAAAGAAGAATATTAACAAATATTTATAATTACTGTTATATTAAGCTTATAACAAATGCCAGTGCAAGTCTTGTGAAATGAAACAAAATGTAAATAAATTTATCTTTCCTAGCTCTAATTTTATAGGCCTTTACGACAATTTTAAACATTATTATACATGATGTTTGGGATTTTTTTTAAATGATCAATTAAATCATTGTTTCTCTATATTTCTTATAAATATAACGAGTGTAATCCTTGCCTTCTTAATTTAAATAACTTAACCTCGTTAATTTAAGATTGTACAACTTGGTTCATACAAGCTAAAGAATAGTACCTACATCTGAATTAGTTTACAAATGAGTTTAAAAAATATTTAAAATCCATTCGTTTTTACATTTTTCTCTTAAAAATCATCTTTTTCCGCGACAGAAACTAAAACTCAAAAAGCTAGCACTTCTAATCTAAGCCATTAGATGGCAGTATATGACATTAACTGGAACAAGGCTTCTCAAACCTTCTGATATTCATTCCTGTCAATGTTTCAAAATAACTCTCTCACACCAGTTCAAAGAACAGACAAAAAGTGTTAAATTAAAATGTCAAATACTTTATTATGGCTTAAATTCTAATTCTAATCTCATTAAACCCTGGATGAACCATTTACCTCGTTGAGAAGCATTTATCTGGAGTCAGTGTCGTGATTATATTGAAATTAGGTATGCACACCGTAACGCCACAAACAGAAGTTTCAATTAATATATGTTATAGGTTGAAAATGTAATTAATACAAGATGGATATCATTAAATAAAGGTGTACGTACGTAAGAGTACAACACTAGTGTCTAGTTTCTATTTCCTGTTGTTATGGAAAAAAGTGGTAAAATTTCCTCCTATCTTCTTTATCTTTACCATTTGAATATTACATCTTTCCATACATACACATCTTTATATAAGATGATTCTTTTTTGTAGATTACATCTAAAAGAGCTTCACATTTATATCATTTCCAGTTTTCCTTTATATTTTCTATATCTATCAAATTTTTACATGTGAAATCTCTTTGTTGTAGCCTGGTGGTGTTTTTAGATGTATTTTGTTGAGAAATGAATGAAAATTACGCTCATGATTTGTCAAGTGTTCATAGCTTCAGATTCTTCACAATAAGTGTCTGTGCCTTATTGGCAATACATTTCAATAATAAATAGCAAGCTCACAATCCGCTTTTGTAAAAAAAAAAAAAAAAAAAAATTACACTATAAGTTAATACAGTTTAATTTAGATAATTCACTTTTTTGTCAAAAGCCCGTACGAGGTTGATTCAGTTACTATATAATTCAACTGACAAGAAGATTGTTTGTTTTTGGAATTTTGCACAAAGCTACTCGAGGGCTATCTGTGCTGGCCGTCCCTAATTTAGCAGTGTAAGACTAGAGGGAAGGGAGCTAGTCATCACCACCGACCGCCAACTCTTGGGCTACTCTTTTACCAACGAAAAATGGGATTGACCGTCACATTATAATGCCCCCACGGTTGGGAGGGCGAGTATGTTTGGCGCGACGGGAATTCGAACCTGCGACCCTCGGATTACGAGTCGAGTGCCTTAACGCGATAGGCCATGCCAGGCCCCTGCCAAGACGAACTATTTCTTTTGTGTCTCTGTTGTTACAGTACAATCTGTGAAATTCACTTCTAAACCACTACCATAAATGCTAGTTACCACAGTTGTATTGTTACCAGAGAATTAAATAATTGTCTCCTTTCGTCAAAGTACACAAAAATTGGTTCAATTACCTTAGAGCGAC
This sequence comes from Tachypleus tridentatus, assembly GCF_004210375.1. Taxonomy (NCBI): domain Eukaryota; kingdom Metazoa; phylum Arthropoda; class Merostomata; order Xiphosura; family Limulidae; genus Tachypleus; species Tachypleus tridentatus. Next base: position 71,310,869 of record NC_134833.1, on the reverse strand, counting down.
ATTTTATTAACAAGACAAATTCTTCTTCTTTAAATCTGTTATTAAAATACAAGCTATGATATCTTATAAATTGCTCATTACGCTAAACTCACACATTGTCTAACTTCACTTATACTTTCACATTCAACTTAACTTACCATCTCTTTGTATTTGTACATATTTATAACATGCGACAGAATAAATCTACCCATATATATTCCTCTACTAACAATAATATTACATATAACATAGAAGCTGCGAGTAAAATGACGCCAACAATATAAAAAGTCAAGTACAACAATTAAACTACATTTACAACTTATGACTTATACGGAGTTACGTAACAAAACTTGTCATAATTGTGGCTTTTAAAATACATTAGCTTTTGACACTATTGTTAAGAAAAATAAATAATCATTGAATATTAAATCACCAAACAAACCAAATAATAACTTTTAAATTGAACAGTCTTGTATATCCAACATCATGAGACTTTAGTATTAGGCCACTTACTTTTTAAACACCATATAATTTATCTAGTTCCTTAGGAAATTATGTGAATTGTTAAAAATGTATAATATGAACTGGCTCATATACATTACTGTAGCCAAACTATAGTTTAATTAATACGCAAACAAATATTTATTTACTATCTATACATAGTTATTTAAAAACCTTTCAAATATTGCATTTATAATTATTCATAAGTATAAATATACAGCGAAAAATGTTTTTGATGAAAACGTAGAGTTTTAGTTTCATGATACATAAATATTTTAAGCATTTTTCTGTAATTGTAATTGGTCATTGATTGTTAAGGAGAAATAGTTGAAAGCAAAAAAAGATCATCGTATATCAATGGCATTTTAACGCCAGCATCCCTAATTTTGTACTGCTAGCCAGGGAGAAATCAGCATCCTACCCTCTCATTATCCATGCTAAGATATTAACTGTATTTGTTAAAAAACATCCAACTCTGAAGGTGTTAAGAAAATTTAGTGTTAAGGCTAGTTAGTTGAATATCTTTCGGTCTCCATGATGTGTTGATTTGTGTATCTATGGATAAGTGAATATTGATGTGTTGATATCTGTATCGTAAAAATCTTGAAAATCTATTGGTCGACTTGGTAGCATTTAGATTTAGATTAGATGCCAGAAGTTGTTGCTGAAACTTAGAAGTATCCTTCATATGTATGAACAATAACGCAATATGTGCTTTAAAATAAATTAGCTAAATCTTTTGCTTTTGTTTGGACTATGAAAATAGTTACAATTTATGAGGATGTTCAATCTGCAGTAACATTATTGTTAGATCAAACAATATTGTTGGATTAACAAAATGGTTAAAAGTTAAATTTTGTACAACTTATGCCAATACACAGTCAACAATAGCTTAATATTCTTTTAACCAATTGATAAAATAAAATAAAAAAATATGTACATCTTACACCGATACAGAGTCCACAGTAACTTAATATTATTTCAACTCATTGATAAATCGAAAAGGTTGGGTGCAAGTTAAGCTGATTAAAAGTCACCAGTTAATTTGACTAACAAATGACTGTTTTTTTTTGCTGAAAGTGAATAGGTTTCAAATTAATGTGTATGTTTTTAATGATTAAAAAGGTTTCATTGGAAGAAATGATATCTGAAGTGTGAGTAGAAATATCTTCACTATATAGTGAACATAAGGCAGACCACTTTAATAATCCGAAAAAATTACAATCATCAAAAACGTTTCAAAGGGTTACATTCTTCTAATTTGCTGTAATATCAGCAAAGATCGGAAAAATAATCCTAGAAACGATTACATTCAACTATAGTGTTGTTATTACTTAACCAGAATAAAGAAGGATAAACTGATAAAGTAGCTCATAATACATACCAAAACTAATAAGTTTTTTTACACCATCCAAAAATATCAATGTTATAAGAGAAAATAAAATGATTAAATTCTTCCTGTATCTGAAGAAAATTATGACATTTATAATGATGTTATAACCGTTGGTTCCGGTATAGACACACTTCGTGGACTGCTTAAGAGTCACATATCTGATTGCCCAAATAGTCCTACTGTTCCCACTACGAACCATTCTAACTGGAAACTGTTGGATTCTCATTGTTGTTTTTCACTAATTTTACCTTTAATATTAATTCAAGTGAGATAACTTTTGAGTTCGATGAAGATCCTTATTTAGCTTGTCTGGTCCTTTGTGCTATATTTTTCACAGACAATGAATGTTAATGGTGTTACCACTCAATCATCAAAACAACTTATGGAGTTTTTTACAGTAATTTTCAATACTTTTTGTAAGTTATTCCGTTGCCTAACTTTGTTCACCCCAAAGACATTTTCTGTACCTCCTGTTAATTGAGAGTTTCTCTTCCAATGTCCAAGAAGCAATGGAAATACAATCCACATTTTCACTTATGAAACATAGTTGGATTCTTAGTTCTGTAATAGTGTTGTTGTCGGGGTATAAAGGCCCGGAGAGCCCTGAGAACTTAGTCTTGTGACAATAAAAATATGTTGGACGATTTTATCATGATGGAATGTTGACTTCTACGAAATACTATTGTAGTTCATTTATGAGTTCAACTCCCACCCTTTGCATTTATATGAGTTTATTATTAAAGCCACTCTTAATAGTTTATGGTATTAAAAATTCAAGCTGATATCGTCAGGAGATTTATCATTTTATTGTCATAACCCGTTACGTTCACTGAGCAGATAAGAAAACCCTACAAACGTTTTATTATTATTATAATTAATATTGAAATGACCGACTTCATCCATAGCAAAATAATGACAAAACTCACGATATTTATTTTTTTTTAAATTAAAGTACAAGGTACAAAAGTAATTGTTATTTTAATGTTTCAAAACATGAAAAGAAATTCATTATTTTAGAAGATAAATACAATACTAAGAAAAAACATTTTCTTCTGAAATTTTAGACTATTCTTTTGTTTTTGTTTTTAAGTCTTATGTTATTTTGATCAAATTGTAATTACACATTTGTGATAGAAATAGATAATCAGTCACGTGGAATCACTTATATTAGAAGTGATTTCTAATTTCATCTTACAGAGTTAAAATCTCCGCTACAAAACAGGGTTAAGAAAACTAAATAGAGTACAATATATTATTATTACATCAGAATAAAAAACGTTTTATTTCTAACGAATGTTTTACAAAAACAACAAACGCTGCATAGTAGTACGGTTAATATAGGATAATAAGTTAGATTAAATGAAATTAATATCAGTAAATGTTTTGTCCCCAGGAAAATTCTTCATCGAGTTACCTGTAAAAAATAAATATTCTAATAAATAACGTTATCCTAAATTCGGTCTATTCTAATTTTCAAGGTACAATATAGAAAGTATCCAATTCTCAAAACACAAAACTAGTAAAGCGCATTGTATTAAACTTGTTTCGATACAGAATAAATAAAAATAATTTTGTTTCTCAATAATGTACGAATTTATCGTACTAAAACAGTTTTCAACGTACTATTAACATGACTGGCTCGTATATACTATTCTACACAATTGTTTTAAATAATGTACTTGAAATAAAGAACAAAGAACATAGAAATACTGAAAATATGTGGTTCTTCACATATTTCGCTTCTGAGCTGAAAATGTGGTCTATACTATCCAAAATCTTCACCATATACACTATGTCTATTACGGAAGCATATTCTAATAATCAAGCCTTCAGCTGTAGGTAGGATGAAACAGCCCAAGAACAAGCAGATGACAAGAACCACAACTAATGTTGTTTAATCATTTAAGCTGCCACCGAAAGAAATGGAAAGTGACTAAACATTTCATTATATCAAAACATAATGAAACGTCCGAGGTAAATTGTAGCTACTGCAAGGATAAAACAAAACCGAAATTCAAACGGATTCAGTACAATATTTTGGGATATGATAAAATGTAGTTTCATTAATTATCAGTGACATTATAATCAATAGTTTGTAGTTTTTGCAATGAATTTCTGAAACTAAAATATTTCCAACAATCTAAATATTACCATTATTTAAGGCGACTATTTTTTTTTTCTCAAACTAAACATCTAATTTTCAATAATGAAACGTGTGCAGGATTGTGTTACGTAAAATATTTTGTGAATAACTTTACGACAAACAAAGAATAACTAGCCTTCTCTTCATTTTCTTTGCTTTCGTGAAAGAAGTTTTCTGTTTCTTACATGGAGTTTTTGCTTTCGTATTTATAAGAAATATTGAAAAACTACAAATGAAAAGGTTGAGTGGGGCGGGATTCAGTGGGTGTTAAGTATCTCTCATATTCTGACAATAGGTAATATTTTTAATTCGAACATTAATTTGCTAACTTTTGGAGATCACGTGAAACCATCATGACAATGTGTAAAGTGAAATTTATAATGATTGTTTATTGCTAGTGAAATGTGAGATACACAAGCAACGTTATGTGTGTTAACTCAAATATTGTTCATTGTGTCAGTGCACAAGGAGTTTTCTACAGAATTCGCATTTTATGTGTGTATTATTTAAATATTTCTTATATATTTCCCTCTAATCCTGAATCTAACAAAAAAAATTACATTAATCAAAGGATGCACCAGAATATATACCTAAATAAGTGTTTGTGTGTGTTTTTATTGAACGACCATTGGGCCAGTTCCAGTAAAAATAAAGATGTTAACTGATGTGGTATGTCATGCGAATTTTTTTTATGCGATCAAATTACGGAGTAACACAGTTGTACATAAAAAAAACGTAAGCGTTAATTTTTATACTATACAATAGTATATCTCTCTAGTTTTCAGTTAGTGATAGTAGATGGCCTTGGAATGTATCCCTCTTCTCTTACACTGTTAAATTAGGGACGTCTAGGGCAGATAGCCCTCGTGTAGCTTTGTGTGAACTTCGAAACAAAACAAACCCAACCAAATGAGGAATTTAAATGGTTAAATCGGCCAAATGGTTCTGTATTTATGAGGGGAAAAACAAAGTACAATAAAGATGGTCGATAAGATATAAATTACTTTCATTTACAAAAGCTTTGAACTTTTCGGAATACACTTATTCCTTCTCCAGCGAAGCTTAAAGTATTTGGTAAAGCCTTAAATAGAAAGAAATACAGATTATAGAATATTTGACAGAGAAGCACAAATAATACGTTGCATGAGGCACTGGATTATAATTATAATTACTCTTAACAAACGGCTGGTTGTAAGTAAAGCTATTTAGAATTATTTGTGGTATAAGAATGTTGTAATTCATTAACGGCCTGGCATGGCCAAGCGCGTAAGGCGTGCGACTCGTAATCCGAGGGTCGCGGGTTCGCGCCCGCGTCGCGCTAAACATGCTCGCCCTCCCAGCCGTGGGGGCGTTATAATGTGACGGTTAATCCCACTATTCGTTGGTAAAAGAGTAGCCCAAGAGTTGGCGGTGGGTGGTGATGACTAGCTGCCTTCCCTCTAGTCTTACACTGCTAAATTAGGGACGGCTAGCACAGATAGCCCTCGAGTAGCTTTGTGCGAAATTCCAAAACAAACAAACAAACGTAACTCATTAAGAACTGAGCGATCTTTTGCTATAAGTAACTTTTTTTCAATACAAAGTCCAAGGTCTGGAGATGTTGTATAGCGTTAGAAAAATCGTTGTATGAAATATTGTAATATGATGCTTATTTATGTGAACGAGTGTCTGGTTTCAGTGATGGATGACCAGTCCTATTAAATACTTGGAAATACTATTAAAGTCCTATTAAATACTTGTGAGCCAAGTCTAATTTTTAATTGGTTTTTGCAATGTGACCCTGTAGTCTCCATACGTAATCTTAAACCCGAACATTGAACTTTGAACTAAGATCGTTGGTATTCGATCCTTATGTTGAAAAAAGTGTCTGTGGGTGTGTGTTTTCCATATAGCAAAGCCACAATGTGTGTGTGGAAGCTAGGTCTTTATATACAAACATCAACTGAATTTGAGGGTAGAAGTTTGTACACTATGGAAAAGAGATTTTTTCTGTTATTATTATCTTTAAAGTTTTTGACACAATAAAACTAGAGGAGATCACGAGAATGAATCCATATACGATATGAAAATTAAGGGGTGGTGAGAATTTGTTGTTTAAAGTGAGTAATGTTTATTGTAAAACCAGTCAGATGTCCATTACTCAACAAATATTTGTGCAGAAGTGTAATTTCAAGTAATTTCGATTAATAGTAACTGGTTAAATTTAACTTCAAGAGTTAAGGATAAAGCTGTTAATGTTATTACACTTAAAATTATTTGAAACAGCTTCACATAGCACTTATCCGTTTGTTTAGAATGGGTATAATTACAAACTGATGTCTCATTCAACTTGGAATTTGGAGTATTTTTGTTACATTGTCTACAATAGGTAGTTTCTTCCCTTTATCGCTTTACTAAATATTTTAAATAAATTAGATATTGTAATTACTATACCATTAAATACTAAATGTAATTATAATATTATTTCTAAACTGCAATTAATATAGAATATGTGTATTCCGAAAACTTTGAAGCTTATCACACGTCTTCGTCTTTATGCCATGACGCAAGTTCAATCAGTTGACGGTCAATTCGTTGGTTCAAGAGTAGCTCAATAGCTGGTGGTGGGTGGTGATAACTAGCTGCCTTCCCTCCAGTCCTACACTGCTAAATTATGGACGGCTAGCACAGATAGCCCTCGAATAGCTTTGTGCGAAATTCAAAACAAACAAACAAACAATGAGTTGAGTATTGTGTAGCAAAATAATTATCACAAATTGTATTATCCCTGAAAATCATAAAGATATAGATTATTTACACAATAAAATATAAACCTTGCATAATTCTTACTATTGTTTAAGGCACTTAAGATCGTGAATTATATTTCCGGCCCAGCATGGCCAGGTGGGTTAAGACATTCGAGTCGTAAACTGAGGGTCGCGGGTTTAAATCCCCGTCGCACTGAACACGCTCGCCCTTTTAGCCGTGGGGGGCGTTAAAACGTGACGAATAATCCCACTATTCGTTGATAACAGGGTGGTGATGACTCGCTGCCTACTCTCTAATCTCACACTATTAAATTAGGGACGGCTATTGCAGATAGCCCTCGTGTAGCTTTGCGCGAAATTCCCAAACAAAGAATACTGCTGTCCTAGCGCGGAACTCCTTATAACCGATATATGTTGGTGAAACTAGACATGAGATAAAATAACTGCATTCCCATATGATGATTGGTGTTTTTACTTCCCAATTTATAAAGTACCACAACCTGCATTTGTAAGAAATCATGATGAACGTCAAACTTACTATAATAATAACCGTTTTTAAAGAGTTTTATACCTTGTGTAAAACAAAGTATCATATTGCTTTAAAAAATGGAAGTGAAGATAAATTTGAAAAAAGAAGGTGAGAAATTAGAAAAAAAAATTGTTTTATTTATTTTAATACCTGTTTATCTTGTGTTGTTGATGAAGTGACGAAATTACTTTAATTATATTTGTCCTGTTATATCTTAATATCTTACAATATGGCCCTATATTCCCTCTTATGCATATCAATATAATTGTTTTAGCAATAATAATATAAAAAGTATTTTAAAACAGATATCTATAGGAAGGATCGTTCCAAATTGAAACATTTCATATGTAAAAAAATTTGTTCCAAAACTAGACATAAAGTAAAACTTTTTACAATTTTGAAACTATTTTAGGTTTATTGTGTTGCATTTAAATTTTTTTTCTATCATATGGAATAATTGTGATCTGATTTGTAATAATAACAGAACAGTTAATCTTATAATATACAACTGTATATGAGTGTCATTGATTCAGGTTATTTTTCTACAGAAATTTAATAATAATATGCACGCTGTTCAAAAAATGTGGACGTAAAGGAATATATATATATATATTATTTAAACATAATAAAACTATAACCTACAAACTCTTAGCAATAAAATGTTTTGAAATCATAAGAATAAGACAGACAAAATAAGACGAACTGCCTTCCCTCCAGCTTTGCACTGCAAAATTAGAGCCGGCTAGCGCAGATAGCCCTCGAGTAGCTTTGCGCAATAAAACAAACAAACAATAAAACAAAAAATTTAATAACAAAAACGTTACATTAAAACAGACAATAAGTATAACTTTTTAAATTCAGTTTTTTTTTTCCAAGTGGTACAGCAGTATGTCTGGGGACTTGCGACACTAGAAACTATGTGGCGATACACAGTTTGGACAAAGGCTTATAATAAATATTTGTAAACAATTCTCCGTTTCCATTAACTTCAAAATATCTAAAAATCTATAACATTTTTAACATTTGCCCAAACACGAAACTTTCTTAACTGTTTCTTCTTCAAGATTATTCTTTTAATTTTTGTTTAATTTAAATATTTCTTCCTTGATTCGTGATGACTTTAAGTAAATAGCAGATACAGCTGATACGGCTATTGAAAACCTTTATTTACAAACAAGGTCTATCTCTCTATCTCTCTTCACTGAAATTTTCACAATTGGTGTTAATTACAAACTTTCACTTACAACAGGTCCTAACACAACCGTTGACCCTGCAGTTAGTGTTATACTCTGAACCTTCCACAACTTCTTACTTCCAGTTATTACACAATATCGTATTCTCCTTCTGAACGTTTTATATTAACAGCTTATGTTAACATAAATTTGTTCTGAATTTGTGCAGTTTTACATTTTCATACGTTTTTCTACTGAAATACTCCTACTTGCTCACTTAGAACCTCATATGTTAAGATGGAAATTGCCGAAATAAAACAATTGTCACAGATGTGACAAAACTACAATTATTCTCCAGTTTACACAAATACAAAAAATCTAATAGCTTTAGTATAAAGAGATATGCACGATTCAAACTACCATAATAACTCTACGAAATAGCTTACACATTCTTACAATGACTTTACAACCACTAATAACTATTTTACCAACACGTATTTATTGTGTGTTAAAAGTTGATTCTTTCAACCAAGTAAATCAGGACACTGGAGAACACCTTTTTCAATTTGGTCAATAGTGGTTATTAGATCGTAAGTTATCTCCTCGCTCACCACCGAATCTTCTCTATACTTCTTGTGATTCTTGATGAACTGGCAGATCCATGCAGCTTCTGTCATGGTTTTTCCAGCAGCACGTTGTTGCACAAGTTTCAGGTATCTTTCAAGCTCAGTAACAGTTTCGGAGCTGATATTTTAACGGAGATAATCCTTTATCACTTTTTTGAAATCCTTTATTACTGGAAACCCACCTTTGGATCCATTTATTATCTCATTCACACTAATAACCTTCCAGTTTTTCTGGTCTCGTTCAGAATATGCACCTGTAGATAAAGTGAGATCTTGAACAATTCAAAACTTCTGTCCACGAACAGCGTCTTTTCTGCGCTGCTTGGAAAGTTTCATGACGTTTGCTCATGGAAATAAAGGAAATAAGCCAGCTTAATTTCTTTTCTGAAACAACCCTAGAAAAAAGAGCTACGAAAATTGCATAAGCAGCGTTCTCAAAATCCGTTATTTGGACATCCATTGCTTTGAATTCAACACGCCAGAATGTCGACATACGATAATCGGAGGTTCTTAATAAGACAGCTGGAAAAAGGAAAAGTGAGAGAGAATTACTTCTTCCAGTTTCATCTTCTACCAGTTGTTCTCAGCTTATCATTTGTGGAGACCTCAAAAGAGCACACGCCACTTGAAGAGCAATTTGAGAATCGATTCCTCTCGAAGTTAGTTCTTCATAAAACTGTTTGTTTTGTTTATTTTTGAATTTCGCACAAAGCTACTCGAGGGCTATCTGTGCTAGTCGGCCCTAATTGTGCAGTGTAAAGCTGGAGGGAAGGCAGCTAGTCTTATTATATGTCTTATTCTTATGATTTCAAAACATTTTATTACTGAGAGTTTGTAGATGACAGTTTTATTATGTTTAAATAATATATATGTATATATTTCTTTACGTCCACATTTTTTGAACAGCGTGCATATTATTATTAAATTTTCTGTAGAAAAATAACCTGAATCAATGACACTCATATACAGTTGTATATTATAAGATTAACTGTTCTGTTATTATTACAAATCAGATCACAATTATTCCATATGATAGAAAAAATTTAAATGCAACACAATAAACCTAAAATAGTTTCAAAATATTAAAAAGTTAAACTTTATGTCTACTTTTGGAACAACTTTTTTACATAATAAATGTTCCAATTTGGAATGATCCTTCCTATAGATGTCTGTTTCAAAATACTTGTTATACTTTTATTGCTAAAACAATTATATTGATATGCATAAGAGGTAATAAAGGGCCATATTGTAAGATACTAAATTAATATTAAACAGAACAAATATGATAAAAGTAATTTCGTCACTTTGTTAACAACACAAGATAAACAAGGATTAAAATAAATAAAACAACTTTTTTTCTAATTCCCCCACCTTTTGTTTTCAAATTTATCTTCACTTCCATTTTCAAAGCAATATGATACTTTGTTTTACACAAGGTATATAACCCTTTAAAAACGGTTATTATTACAGTAAGTTTGACGTCCATCATGATTTCTTACAAATGCAGATTGTAATACTTTATAAATATGGAAGTGAAAACACCAATCATCATATGGTAATGCAGTTTACTCTATCTCATGTCTAGTTTCAGCAACATGTATCGGTTGTAAGGAGTCCCGCGCTAGTACAGCAGTTTTCTTTGTTTGGGAATTTCGCGCAAAGCTACACGAGGGCTATCTGCAATAGCCGTCCCTAATTTAATAGTGTGAGACAAGAGGGAAGACAGCTAGTCATCACCACCTTTTTTACCGCCGATTAGTGGGATTGATCGTAACATTTTAACGCCCCCACGGCTAAAAGGGCAAGCGTGTTCAGTGCGACGGGGATTTGAACCCGCGACCCTCAGATAACGACTCGAATGTCTTAGCCCACCTGGACATGCTGGGCCGGAAATATAATTCACGATCTCAAGTACCTTAAACAATAGTAAGAATTATGCAATGTTTATATTTTATTATGTAAATAATCTATATCTTTACGATTTTCAGGGATAATACAATTTGTGATAATTATTTTGCTACACAATACTCAACTAATTGTTTGTTTCTTTTGAATTTCGCACAAAGCTACTCGAGGGCTATCTGTGCTAGCCGTCCATAATTTAGCAGTGTAAGACCAGAGGGGGAGGCACTGCCAACTCTTGGGCTACTCTTTTACTAACGAATAGTGGGATTGACCGTCACTTTATAATGACCCCACGGCTGAAAGGGCGAACATGTTTTGCGCGACGGCGATGCGAACGCGCGACCTTCAGATGCCGGGCCTCATAAAACTGTTCATCATAAACAATGGGTAAATCATTTAAATGTACTCCACCTGATGAGAAATATAAGAAGTTCGATTCCCAACGAGAATGGTTAGGAATTTTATAGTCTAATGTTTCGGGATGATTTATTTCTCTTCTTGTTCGGTCATCAAAACTTTCAGCCATTGCTTGCCATCGACAGTCATGGTCTGTGAGATAACCTCTTCTTACTGGAGAAGATGCACTTAAAGCCATCATTATTGGAGCTAAGACACACAGCTGATCGTGCACAAACTTGGAATCTTCCAAACAGGAGGCTTGTATTGTAGTCTGTAAAGTACAACTGGCTTGTCCAATCACTGAACAATCTTCATAAACATGGTTTGGTTTAGCTTCAACTCCAAACTGAACATCACCTCCAAGTGCTTCTAGATTTTCAGTGAAAGGGTCAGGTGTGTTTCTGTCTTTAAATATTGGAATATTAACATTCGCTCGCTTTCCTCTTCTTTTTTCAAGAGAAATAAAGGTAGCTTTATATATTGGGTTATTCTGACAGATCAATTCATCTGGAACAAAGAGTGACATAGTGATACCTGATTCTGGTGTTGGCTTATAAACTGGTTCAGTAAATGCCGGAACACCAAGCCGCGGAAACATCCCTACAGTTAAGTAAGTTTCATCATCTTCTAAAGCTGCTAACACTTCTTTCCTTCTTTTTTTCATGTTCTCTTCTACCTCACGAAAACCTCCAAAACATCTCCATACGGTTCTCTTGGGCAGCTTTCTGACATCGACTCAAGACATTCTTCTGCCCACAAACCAGCTAGAGATTTACTATTTTCTTTCATGTATTTGAAGATCCTCGGGGCACGTAAGCATAGTCTTGCCGTTTTAGCTTCGTGATTCAGCTTTATTACATGTCCTTCAATCTCATGTCCCCACTTGAACGGGTCATTCCTGTTCTTATTCTGGTTGTAAATGTAAATTAGCATGTTGACAAGCTAATGTCCTTAGTTTAACGAAATGATTTAAAGATTCTTTCCACGACAGAAAATGGGGATTTTCTAGAAATCTCATGGTACGGAATGAGTCTACGACTTGCAGCCTTGTGTAAACACGAGACTACGTCCAGCAGATCAACTGGGTAGTATGAGAAAGACACTTTGCATTATCCCTGTTTTATGTCAGTCACAGTAACCTTTGGCACTGTGTTTCTAGGTGAACGTTATATACAAATTTGCGAAAAACGAATACACGCAGTCCGTTAAGCGGCTACAACAACAAATGGCTTAAGTACTGTGTAGGTTTTGTTCAACCATTGAATATTATAGGTCTTTAACTACGCTTGACGTACATTTTGTACCACATTCAGGTCCTGTTTCAACTTAGTTACGTCTTCAAAGGGTTATTAGAGTAAAATAAAAAAGGGAATGTTAAAACTTATACTTGAGGTGATTAAAAGAAACATAACTAGCTGTAAAAAAGCCCGATCACTGGAAACAATGAGGTTATAATGGAATAAATTTAATATTTCTTGTAAAGGAAACTACTCAACATTTGTAATATGTATAGGTTATTAATTCTAACCTGCATCGCTATTTGTTGTGTTTAAAATTATTTAAGCTATTCTAACAACTTCCATTCATTGCCGTACTGTTTTCACTTCTCACTTATTTAATGTGTCACGTTTGAATGAGAAATGTGCACTTGTTCTATTCCTTTCATTAGTTTGTAATAAATAAATTAAAATTTGTCTCTTTCTCACTCTTCCACAATCATTGCAGCTAATCAAATATCTAAAACATTCCCTCAAGTTATCTGATGTATATACTGGTTTTATACATGTATATACTGACTATGGTTATGGTAAAATATATCCAAGAACTATGGATATGTAAGTAAGGAAATGTGCATGAATTTTTGTCTTTAATAATGAACAAATATTTTAATACCTTCATAAACAAAAAATGGTTTATTCTAAAACAAACAAGCTACTTACCAGATACATGATAGTATTAACAACTAAAAATAACTACACAAGAAAACACTTATTATTGCCATGAAACATCAATAAAGCTTAGTTTTTAAGCTCAAATGGAAACAACTGTTCCTGCTAGCAAGATAAATGAAATAGTTAAATATCCAATACATTTCAATACAATCTAAAAGAAATTATGTTTTTTTCACAAAGCAAACAGTAGACATATAGTTAAAATAAAAATAGAAATATCTTAATTATGCAATACAGATTTGTAGAGAACAGATCACTTTTAACGTTAAGAATACTTGAATTCTAGTGAAAGTTTTTCTCGATGATGAGAAACCCACTTGAAATAAAACTGTATATCAAAAGGACTGGTATTGGTATTAACATTTTCACTGATAAAGAGAGAATAATGTTTCGACCTTCCTAGGTCATCTTCGGGTTAAGAAACAGTTTGAATATAACTGTTGATGGAAACACATCTTAGGGACGAGTGAAAAACACGTACTGGATTTTAGTGGTTGTAGCAGGTGGATGTTAGGTTATTAATTAGTATAGGTATAAAGGTATTCCTTTTCATTGGTTTAATTTTTTGTTACTATATAAGTAGGACTTCTTTGACAATTAAGTAGTAAATTGCCATTGCTATATAACACTGAACATGGATTCATATATCTGAGACATTGTACAGAAAAAATCACTAAATGCTGTGAGTTACCTAGTACGTTACACATTTTGACCAATCACGATTTACATTTCACATTCTGTAATACTTTAATTCAATAACTATTCACACATTTCTTATCATATAACTAACTTGTTATAATAATTTAGTTCAAGAGCCATTAATAAGTTATCTCTTTCTATGTAATTAATCTTTTATAATGGTCAAATTCAACAACAATTAATAAGACGTTTTCTTATGTAACTAATCTTCTATTACAATATTATCTTTCGTATCATAACTGATGTACTTTAACGATTTAATTCATTAATGATTAATACATTTTCTTTTAATACTAATATGCATTTTTTGTCACTTAACTAATTTCCTATAATGGTTTAATTCAGCGATAATGATTGCACAGTCTTATATTGGAAGACTACATTAAACTTTCATTACAGGTGTTATACATTACCTTTTGTACACAATAATAGGATTTTGTTTTTAATTTTCTAGTGGTTGTATAACAATATATTTACAATCCTGACACTACTTTTTTCAGTTCTTTTGAAAGACTATGGGTAAAAGCTAAAGAAATATAATGTGTCATAAATAATTATCTTAAGTAACAATCAATATGTTTTGGTTGTAATTATGGGTTTTCTCATTAGTACTATTAAATGTTATTTCAATCAAACAAAGAGACCAAATAACATTTTTAAGCTATACTGTTTAACAACAGAATAATTACAGCAAAAAGCAAGAATGATATGAACATAATAACACAGTAACTTCAGAGCTTTACTGTTCAACTATATAATCATATAGTTCAGTGGTACATAATATTTCAGGTAAGGTGTTGCTATGATTCTCCAAAGGTCGGAAGAAAGATAATGCACTAGATGTCCAGGATTCCAATATGTTTTAATAATTATGTAATATAACAAACTGAGGAAAAATGTTCAGCTTTTCTTACAAAACGGTTCTATAAAGCTACAACATCCAGATGATGGGGTTTTAGGTCAGAAAGACATATGAATAGAATAGTTTTCAAAAGTGCAATATTATGAAATATTTATGTACTATGGTACTTTTATTAATCTTAATGAAAATACTAGGTGCAATCAATTGTATTCCTAACAAGGTAACACTTTAAGTGGAATTGTATGTTTAGAAGAGGTCTGCATACGTATTTCTGAACAAGAAACAAATCTTTTGAAATCACTGTAGTATCCATATGTCACAGACAATATGGGTAGAGGTACTTTATGTACAGTGACTACCAAACATATTCATGCCACTTTATCCTGCATCATCTCATGAGCTAAAATGTGCAGTGAGTATGAGAGATATCTGAAAAGACATTAACATTCTTGAACTTTGTCTTTCCAGTACTACTAATAATAAGTTAATTATCAATGTAGATAATTGGTAAAATGTTAAATTTCCTAATTTGATAATAAATTTCTCAAGATCATGAAATGTGGAATGTAAAGCTTAATATCTGTTACTTTATTTATTGTTTGTTCATAGTGTCAGAAACTCACATACACAAATACTTGAAGCAATGAGATATTTATTCACGTATCTAACATGATCTGACTATCAAAAGGCTCCACTCAACACATTTTAAATTTCACATTTTTCAACAGGAAATACTACTTTTTTAAAATTTTATTGTGATAATTTAACACAGGATTTTCAACTTATGTTATCCTTCTACATCTAGATTAACTTTATATAACAACCTGAATGACGCTTATTTAAGCTCACCATATCTGGAAAAAGATCAGAAGTGAATTCTTGAGATGGAGTCCAGAATGATTCATCACTGGTATCTGTGCTTCTGTGATCATCATGAAAAAACAACGTCACATTGTTGAAAGAATTGTATTCATTAGTCTTAACAAGTTCCACTGAAAATTAGGAGTTTTATATCAATTAATATAAAGTGTAATTAATTAAATATGAGACCACTGAATGACATTTCATGACATTACTGACACCAATACATGATATAAGTGTATAACAAAACTTTACGCAACTGTACTGAACTTATGATTAAATCAGTGTATAATAAATAACATGTGACCTTACCTAGTTGTACTAGGGTTACGATCAGCTGAGTGTATCACAAAATGACTTTACAAATCTGTACTAATGATTCCAATTTATTCAATGTATAACAAAGTATGAGCTTACCTGGGATGAAATAGAAGCCATTTTAACTCATAAAGTGCTGTACTTTATATCTAATTAGTTAAACACAAGATTAGCATATAAAAAAGTATAAATTTATCTATACTGAAGTAAAGATTAGAATACTTGATGCATTCTGACGTTACATAAATCTTTTATACTTGATAATTTATATTAAAATTTGTGTGTTTATGTGTACTGGAAGTAAATATCAGTTCAGCAGTGGTACTGTTTATTTTTTCCACTGAATTAGATTGAGGTAGAAGTGAGATTAGTTTGTAGCCTAATATGATGTCATCTGTACAGAACTAGAAGTGAGAACAGTTACACAGTATGATATCACTGTACTGATGAGGATATGAAAATTAATTAATATACTGATGAGAATATGAAAATTATAGTTTATAAAATGACTTACCTGCATTGAAGTGGAACTGACAACAGTTGACCTAATATCATATTACTGCATTAATGAGGATATGAGGATTATAGTTTATAACCTGACTTGACTATACTCAAGTGGCAATGACAACAGCTGACTTAATATAATATTACTGAAGTGATGAAGATATGAAATTATAGTTTATGACATGACTTAACTGTACTGAAGTGGAAGTGAAAACAGTTGCCTTATTATGATATTACTGTATCAATAAGGATATGAAATTATAGTCTTTATTACTTGACCTAAGTGTACTGAAGTAGAACTAACAACAGTTGGCCTAATATATTACTGTATTGATGAGAAGATGAGGTTGTAGCTTAGAATGACCTTACTGTACTAAAGTGGAAGTGAGAACAGTTTACGTATATCTTTTTGTACTGGTGTCAAAATCAGTTTGCAGTTTGTATCAAAACATGACCTTACTCTATAGAAGTGGAGGTCATATCACTTTCTAGCATATGATCTCATTGTAGTGTATTTAAATAGTGATGAGATCAATTTATGAAATGACTGTACTGTACTAATGTACAGATTACATTATTTGATAAAATAATTAGCTTAATGTGCACTTAATTGTAAAAATATGAGATCAGTCTCAAGAATAACGTGACCTTACCTGTATCAAAGTAGAAGTAGCTTGTTTTAAAAAAGTGGAAGCAAGATATGTTTATAAGACATCACCTTTCTGTCATTATGACTTTACTACTAAAGTACAAGTGAGACCAGGTTACTACAAAAAATGAAACTATCTGTACAGTATAAGAAATTAAACCACGTAGTATATTGTATCCTTACTTGTGTAATATTATGAATATAATGAGGTTATATCATAACATAATGTTTATGGAGAACAAAGGCCCTTTGTTCATCTCAACTATCCTATCCTCTTAACTAAAACTATTTACTATAAATAAACTAAAATTTTAAAGACAGCCCTTATAATTCATGTAATTATCAAGCTTTCTCTCATTAAATTTATTCAAATTTACTACCACCGCAACATTAAAATGCAGCCCATTCTAAAGACCAACCATCCTGTTAGAAAAATACTGTCTTACCTGAAGATGACTCCTACCTTGCGCAAATTTATACTTGTGTTGCATAGTCCTGTTATTCTTGCCATTAAATATAAAAAAGCATGCATCACCATTATAAATTTTATGTACAATCTTTAACACCTCAATAAGATCCCTTAGAACTGTTCGTTTTTGAAGAGAAAACAATTTCAGATATGATAGCACCTTTGCCTGAGGCACCATTGTAGTAAACAACCTCCTGCACAATTTCCAACAAATGAGTATCATTCCTAAAATAAGGATTCTATGATTAAACAGAATACTCCAAATCTGGACTATCCAGTGACCTACACAATGAGATTATAACCTCTTTCGACTTGTACTCAATATTTCTGTAAACACAACTACAACACTAAAATCCTATTTGCTCTGCCACTACCAATAACACACTTCTTTAATGGTTTATTTACTTGGTTGCACATTACACCAAGATATTTTTCTTTCATGGCACTAATAAGTTATTCCCATCCAAATTATATGTATAATTTAAATCATGTTAGCCCACATGCAGTAACTTGTATTTACAATAAATCTACCATTTATTTGCCCAACTCACTAAATGATTTAAAACCTTTTGTAAAGTAGCAGCATCTTCCCCATAGTTAGCAACATCCAGGACCTTGATATCATCACCAAATTTAAGTAATTTATTGACCATTCCTTCATCTAGGTCACTGATATAAATAAAAAAGAGCAAAATTTCAAGACTGAGCCATGAGGTACCTCACTTGTGACATTAATCTAGTTTGACTGACTTCCATTCACAATAACCCTAACTTTTCTTTCATCATGTCACTCTTCTATCTAATTAGCTAACTTACACCTAAAGAAATCACTTTTTACAAGCCTTTTATGTTGCACCTTGTCACCCTCATCATCATATACAGTAACATTTTCAAACAATGTGAAAAGAATTGTGAGATAAGATTTTCCCCATCCAATAAAATTCTAAACCTTTTCAAATTATTTTGCAAAACATTTTTTTATAATAAAATGTAACTTTGTACTTGCTCAAGTGTAGATGATACCAGTTTATAATACACTGAAACTTCACCTGTGGTAAAGAAGAAGATCAGCCTCTGAGTGAGAAAGCTATTTAGGTTCAGTTTCCTGTTTCTTTTTTGTCATTTCCTTAACACTACACTTCACAAAAAGTTCTTACCCTAACTGAAACATTTATATGTCCCACATCATTTTTTTAATGACTAGTGCAACTTTATGACACAGCAGTATTTGACTCTGTTGATCCAAATACAAAAGAACTGTTTAATGAAATTAAGAATAATTTAAGCTATACCTTAAAATTTATTTAGCAAATAAACTTTTATATATTAAACAAACAAAACCTCCTTTTGGTGAGAAAATAGATGCTATCAGAATGACCTACTCGTCATACAGCTTTTGTTTTTTAAAAAGTATTATTTGTTTTTTGAATTTTCTGTAAAGCTAAATGAGGGCTATCTGGACTAGCCATCTCTAATTTAGCAGTATATGACTATAGGGAAGGCAGTTAGTCATCACCACCCCCTGCCAACTCTTGAGTTACTCTTCTACCAATAAATAATGTGATTGACTGTCACTTTATAATGCCCCATTTTGGTGTGATGGGGATTCAAACCAGTGACTCATTGTCTTTCTATTAAATGTTCTTTCTTAAACTTACTACGATATTAAATTTAAAAAATACAATGGATAGTAATCTTTCACCTGACTGAGCAAGTAAGGATAACACAGAAGAAGTTTTAGCTTGAGCTAAGGCATCCTGGAAACAAAGTTTGACTGGAAATTCATGATTAGAAGAAACAATATTACTGCTTCTCAAATCATAACAAGCTGATCATCCAATATCATTAGATACAAAAAAATTTGGAAATTAGTATCCAAAAAAAAATAGTACATTAAACTTGGAGAAATAAATAAAACATCTCACTAAAGAAATAATCTTTGCTGTTTCTAAAAAAATATCAAGTACTCTCATGTTCATAGTAATTGTCAATAGTCATTTTCCCATACAACCCCTATCACAATCCTGTGCCTGCAGTTAATCCAATTCATAAAACTTATAACCAAAATAAATGAAGATTAAGTGACAACCCCAAAGTAATTTTAAATTACTGTTTCTATAAAAATTTTAATTTCTTTTTAGCAGTAGTTTTCAGATACATACCTTACAAATTAATTCACTTGGGATTGAAAAATTATTTCATACTGTCTTTAGGCTATAACACCAAAATTAAAATATTCAGTTTAAAACTGCTGTAAACCTGATATAACATTTATAATCTACATAAAATAATTATTCACGCTTCAACCAAAAGAGTGAAAATACTGACAATTATTACAATAAATATTTTAAACCATAATTATGAGTGCCTCTCTTACTCACCAACATTAACAATATTGAGAAACAAGTAGCAGAATGATGGAAAACGTAATTTAAGATCTTTCTAATCTGATTGTGTCATCTGACAGAACAATTATCATGTTCAACAAATTGGGAATCTTCAAAAAAGAAAAATTGTCAAAATACAGGTATCCAGTAAGTTTGCTTTCCTCACAATGAAATCCTAAATTAAACGTAAAAAAAGGGTAAAACCAGAAGCAAGAAAATTGTTTTCAACTACTAAATTTTTTTTGGGCAAAACTGTAGAATTAGTAGCCTATAACTACATTTCCACATAAACATAAAACCTCCATTACATAATACTGATACCAAATGAAAAAAAAGTAATGAGAAAACAAATTATCTCATGTTGTGTTTAGAATTCAACCAGAAGCTCAAACACAACTCATAAATCGTCACAATATTTGAAAATTCTATTTTAAGCTGTTTTTTTTCATTGTCTTAAAGAGCTTTTAATCATTTCTAATGCATTAAATAAATAAATATACATATTAAGAAGATAATGCTATGATGCAAATAATTTTTTTTACATTGATAAACATTATTCAGTCAAACTGCTACGTTTTTCTAGAATATTTTCAAAATGTTTTGTTGTTTATTCTGTATAAAGTTATACCATGGACTATCTGTATTCATTCACAAAGTGGATATTACTGTTGCAAGAAAAAACCTCTCCAATCCAAGAAAAATTGTGAAAATGGCAGCAGTAGTTCTTGGTACCATTAACATCAAAACCAACTGCTATTTCATGAGAAAGATATACGAATTAACTAAAATAACAGCAATCCCATTCAACTACACACTCAACACATCCTCCAAGACTTTAATTCCAATACAAACAGAATTTTACAAGCTTTTTGTCTACTTAATCCTTTCTAGGCAACCTCAGTACTACACACGTTCTTTTAACCTATCAAGTTTTCTTAATGGAAATGTTTAAAATATTTCAGATTGGAGAGATGTCAATGATGTTCCAATTTTTTTTTTCTCCTCACATCAGAAATCCTTAACCAAAGTACATAAAACTTAGTAATAGGATTTAGTTTCTCCTTTCAAGTCATACAATTTATTTAGTATTTATTTATTTATTTGTAAGTATTTCAAAATTTTGTTGTGAGGCATTTTTGAACTATAAACATTGAAAATTTTTTATCCTATCAATTCCTTTTATTGGTAGTTAAAAAATTCCATTTTACATACCTAATCAGTCTCAACTTGATATTCATTAACATATTTCTTTTGCAAATTGAATTATTAGAATGATTTATATTAATTTACTTCTTTCACTAAATTTACATATACTCTTGTAGAATATATTCCTGTGGTGTTCATATTGATTAAATTTAGCAAAAAATATCAGCAAGTGTAAAATAATGTCAAATTTTGTAATTGGACTCTGATATAACAACAAACCAGAACTTCTTGTTTGTTCTACCATAATTCATATAAATTTGAATTTTCTGTATTCAATTGTACCATCAACACCCAAAGTTCACATGCTTGTCTCAATGGGATTAAAGACATTCTTGAAAATTAACATCCACATAAAAGAGTGTTTGTAGACAGTATTTCAAGATCTAAAATTTGCCTTACTAACCTCCTCTGGAGCTGGTTAAAATACAGAGAAATTCTTGAGTTGAGTAATGACTGATATTAAGTTGAAGCTCCTGATCAAGGGTCAATTTTATTAGAGCTACCATATGAACTTCCCTGCTCCTTTTTATTCATGTTTTGAAGAATAGTCCATTGTTTAAAAAATGTAAATTAAGTCCTCTAAATAGTTGAATGTTATACAATTTCAAAATCAACTGATTTTCTTACATAGCATTCCATTACCGTTTACTTGCAAATTACATAAATCTTTTTCTAACAACAACATTCAAAGTTTTAATAATTAATATTTTACTGATATAGCAACGAACAGTAAATGATGGAACACACCTCTATAGTGAAATTTTATAACCAATTAATCATCAAGCTCATTAACCCTTAAAAAAGCAGGAATGTTGTAGATAGTAGCATCAATTAATGATGACCACCGTTTAAGGATTAATCAAGGGCATTTAACAAACTGATTATTCTCACTAAACTTTAATAGTTTCAATTATCAAAACTAGTAGGATTCAGCAGGCAATTGGGCTGCTAAGAACATACAGAATGTGGCAATTCTAATTAGACTTTAATTGCAAAAGATTCCTTGCATTGAAAGAGAATTCAGAGTAAAAAAGTAATTGTCTAGCATTCTAAAGGTATTAGTAGGGACAACAAAACCTACAAGATTCTCATTCAACATGATAACAATCAAAATCTGATTGGACACAGAAGTGGTAAATAATGATCAGATGAATCTCTGAAAAACTTTATCCCGTTCCCTGTCTGAAAATGTCTTTGGTAGAAAGAACCAGCCTGAGGATCTAGGTAAAATGATAAAATAATCCATGGACAAACAGTGCAAACCACTCTTACTGGTGATGTTTGTAGGCCAACAGCAATGAAAAAGAACCCTTCAGGTAAAGGTGATACACAGCATTTGAAAATCTGGTCATAAACAGATGTTGAAAAATGGCATGTGATGTAACCTTAATATACCAGTTAGGTAAATGGAATAGTCATATGGGACAAAGGACCCACAGTGACTTCAGGAATCCAGAGAATACTGAACACAAAAAAGAATATTTTGTTACACATATCAAATGGAAATCAATAAGGTTGGCTTATAGATGCCAATTGTCGAAGATGCAAAAATTTTTGCTAAAGAGCCAGGTCAAAAAACAAATTATAGTAGACACTCCTAACTGAAATGGGTTCAACATCTATTTGGTACACCATTGCCAATGCGTGCATCATTTCTGTTGATAAATGTTTATTGAAGGACTAAGCAAATAATGAGAAAGGTATTTGGCAGCCTTAAAAATTAAATACTGATGCTGTGCAAAAAACAGTATAATCTCTGGATAGCCAAATATACCATACCATATCATCTCTTAGCTGTCTCAACTGAGATAGCTTAAGAAAAATTGAAAGAAATGGACACTCATGAAAGTATTGCAGAAACAGAAACTAAAGTGTAGCTGCCAAGCCAGTGCCATTCACAAGATTGACAATGGGTTGGAGCAAATCAAAGTTAGTACCTTGTATAACATATGAATTGGAGGGAATGCCTAGAGGTTTTAGCTTGTCTCATCCTGACAGAATGCATCCATTGCCAAAGCCCAAAGGTGACGTACTGGAGACCAAATTCTCAGTAACTGGGAGTTTTGATAAGATCCCAACCAACCAGTCACAGTTACAAAATGAGTATAATGAGTTTGTGTGTGTGTGTTTTATAGCTATCTGCTGTGTCCATCAAAGTACTTCAAATTCTTTGATTCTAGTGTTATTAATCCATAGATTTATTAATGTTCTACTGGGGGACTAAGTACAAGACATTGAAAAAACAAAATCCTTGCAATGCAGCATCTATTCTGTTTGAACAATCTGTCTGTGTTGAGACAATTGATCTGTTGCCTGCAGTCATCACCCATGAAACACATCAAGCTGGTAGGATATGATAAAGATGGTCCCAAGATTAAAAACAAGGAGTCCTGGACCAAGTGTCTTCTCAATGAGAAACACGTGGCAGAGTAACAAAACTGTGAGACTGAAGACTGATGATTTTCCCCTCAATAAGTGCAGACCATGAGGCATAGTCTTTTGAGAAGAAAGAAGGGCAAAAACATTGTTTAGGGAATCTTCTTCATCCTTGCATAGGCCCTGGAATTCTTTACCGTTGCTATATGCACCTTATCTCTGAAGCAAGACATTCATGAAGAGATGCAACTTTGGATGATGTGGAAGCAGAGGTACCCATATCTTAGTAGTGTTCCAATTCGACAACCTCTCAAGATGAAAAAATGAACATGAATAAGGAAACTGGATAATCCAGGGAATCAATGTTTATGATCCCTTTGTTGCACAAAATTCTGGGCCCCATCTGTTAGACTTAAACTCTACCAATTCCTCTGTCACGTGATTTATTAACTCTGTATACAGATATTATGTAGTTCTCTTCCACCAACAGGAAACCTTTTCTCAGAAAGCTGATAATCTCACCTACCTTGTTACATAGGATAAAGAAAAGAAAATCACAAAGTTGGAGAATGTAAGGAAAAGAAGAGTCTACCCAGAAGTATATAAATAATATATGTTAAACTTATTTCAATTTTAAAAGAGGTATATTCTAACATTTAAATCAGCATTTAATACTGGTAGATTATTCGTATCGTGTAATGTTGAGTAATTTTGTGTACTTTCTTACCTACAATAATATTCAAAGTAAAGATTTCACCAAAAATATTGTGTGACATTACTCACTTCCCTATGTAAAATACAGATTCAGTTAGTGGGATCAATTGCAATAATACATTGATTTTTTCTTTAAGTTTATTTGTGACTTGTACATTAAAAAAGACTCTGTAACCAACAATTTTTACTTGTGTGTAGTTTTAATATTATGACTTAATATATAGTATACTTTTACAAAATTTGGCAAACTTTAGTGTACATTAATTAACATTTGTAAAAAAGGAATATTTTTAATGAAGTATTTTTTGCAAACAGTTTGTCCATAAATTAATAAAAAATGTTTCACTACTTCAACAAGGATTTTTATGTAAAAGTTCAAGACACTTCTATCTCAAAAACCTGTCTTCATTTTTGTAAATTCTACAATCCTCCAAATAAATATAAAACATTTTATAGTAAGACTATATTTCATTCACTGTTACCTCTACCCTAACAGTATATTTTATTCTTCAGCCAGTAGACAAATCAAAGTAAAAGTTATAAAACAAGAATTAAAATGAGGTACTTTACCAACTTAATGGTTACTGTTCATAAGATTTTAAAGTACTTCCCTTGAGAGCTTCAATTGTTGGTGGAGGAAGAAAATTTAACAGAGTTGAAGAAAAAAATTGGACGAATACACAAGTAGTAACAGATGGTTATAGCTGAGAACCAGAATGTCCCGACATCCATAAACTGCTGCCATACAGTTTATCGATGAATGATTGTGATATATTGTTCCAAGTATTTAACACTAATTTCCAATAAAACAAATGTCATGTTTTGATCATCTCAATTTTTGTAGAAGCCCGAATAATATCATCTCCAACATAGTTTCACCAAATTTCTGTATGGTTGGATCTTTCTTTGTTGGAAGATGAAGACAAATCCTCAACCGACTATACTGATCCCCACTGGGCTTTACTTTAGATGTTGTAAACGAAGTATACTGTTCTACTTTTATCATTGGTTGTTAGAAACAGAGCCAAGTGATCAGTGGTATTTGAAGATTGATTAATTTTTGGCTTATTCAACAACTAATAAGTTATCTTCTAATCAGCTGTAAGTTCTTGACAGACATGACACCAGGAAGCTAAAGTTATGTTGGCATATCTTATAATTACAGTTCTAGTGAATATACTGAAATAAATTCAAGGTGAATTTAGCAATGCTAGAAGTGAGTTAACTATATCAAGTGGTGAATCTGTCAATCCAAAACTAAAATTGAGAAATAACGAAACTTGATGTATCCCCCACAGCGAATTCACAAATTCTTGTCAAAATAATTGTCTTTTCCGTAATAAACTTTTCCAAAACACCCAGTGTTCAGCTACAACTACCAATAAACCAAACAACTAACATACATCTTTTTTGTTTAGTTCACATTTGATTAAAAACTCAGTCAACAGCAACTTCTTACAACTTATTCTGTCACTGAACTTTTACCTTTCCAGTACCGGGCCCGGCATGGCCAAGCGTGTTAAGGCGTGCGACTCGTAATCTGAGAGTCGCGGGTTCGCATCCCCGTCGTGCCCTTTCAGCCGTGGGGACGTTATACTGTGACGGTCAATCCCACTATTCGTTGGTAAAAAGAGTAGTCCAAGAGTTGGAGGTGGGTGGTGATGACTAGCTGCCGTCCCTCTAGTCTTACACTGCTAAATTAGGGACGGCTAGCACAGATAGCCCTCGAGTAGCTTTGTGCGAAATTCAAAAACAAACAAACTTTCCAGTACCTGCACGTTTATTCACCACACCACTTCTTGAAATAAATATTACGTTTTATTGTTATATATCCACGTTGATTGTGACTGTTCGTTCTGTAAAACAAAAAAGTTACAAGAACAATCTCTTCACTTTATATGTCTGTCAATAAGATCATGTAGTACTTGCAGTGATTGCCCAATGATAGTTTTGAAATAATCGATTCTATGTAATTAGAAAACTCAGATCAAGTTAATGTAATTTATTGAAATTGTCGTATTAGGACTCTAAGAAATTATTACACTAAATCTGTTGTCATGAGTCATTTAAAATAATTATAAAGTTTAAGACTAAAAAAAATGAAAAGAAACAAACAAGAAATACTTCACTTCCATAAAAACTTTTTTTATTTTTCCGTTAAAAACATACAAGGCTGTTTAATCTATATTATAAAAATAGTTTATCTCAAGAACTAAAATAAAGACTTTTCTAACATATTCAGTGACTAAACTTCGTGACTGAAGCTACGATACTTAACTCTTTATGTAAGAGATTTCATCACAACTACATCATTTTATGTAAACTTCAATGATGTTTTGCTCATCTTCCATTCCAATGCTCTCACATTTTGATCCAAACCGTTCTATACGTAATGCATAAGCAGAGATACGTTACAGTTGTCCAACTTCGAGAAAAAAAAAAGAATGAATTTTCTACATACGTAAAACTGGTTATGAACGACAGTAGTTTTGAACTTTTCTCTATAAGTAGAGATACGAAAGTCAGGCTATATATTTTTATTTTTAATAAAGCATCAAAGTTTTACTTCGAACAAATTTTCTAACCAGATCTTCACATTTTGGATAATACAGAGTGATATCTCGCAAGTGAAAACGATGTTTGATTATATTATCATATAAATAATGATCTCAAAAAGACTAAAAACTTAACAACATTTTTTTTATCTGATATAAAGAGCTACGATACAGTTGAATTACAAGTCTTTGTCAATAGATATATGTGGTAAAGATTTGTGTTATATTTAAAATATTAATAAACTTACATGGTTTAGTATCCGCACTTGTTGTAAACGCTCGTTGTACATACCTCCCTTAACTTACTTATCGTAATTTGTTCAGCTTATATACACTAAGAAACAATATAAGTATTAGTATATCGATTATCTTTGCCTCATGAGCCTCATCATTCTACCTGTTTAGATTAATATTTTTTGTACAAAACAGAAAAACAAGATAGGACAAAAAATAAATGGTCGTTTATGTTTCCTATCGTACAGAAGGAAACTGATGTATGTTACTGTTATGGTTAAAATAATAACAAGCCTATTTTGTCTGTCTTGAGTGAGTTTGTTTTTAAGTGTTTCCTGGTGCATTCTTTAAAGTGTCCGTTTTATATTAGAAGCCTCCAGTTGTGCAGCGATAAGTCTGCGGACTTACAACGCTAACAACCAGGTTTCGATATCCGTGATGGGCAGAGCACAAATAGCCCATGGTGTAGCTTTGTGCTTAATTCAAAACAATAATCAATATTAGATTTAGAATTAGAGTGAAGTAAACAAGAATATATTTAAAGAATGTATATATATAGATCACGGATTGTCTATTTCGTCAAGGGCCGGCATGGCAAGTGGGTTAAGACGTGCAACTCATAATCTGAGGGTCGCTGGCTCGCATCCCCGTCGCACCAAGTATGCTCGCCTTTTCAGCCGTGGTGGCGTTATAATGTTGGTGAAAGAGTAGCCCAAGAGGTGGCGGTGAGTGGGGACGACTAGTCTTACACTGCTAAATTGGTGATGGCTAGCGCAGATAGCCCTCGAGTACCTTTGCGCGAAATTCAAGAAACAAATAAACTTCTATTTGTTCAGTGCTCGATTGATTTAAACTTTGAGCAGTGCGACGCATAATTACAGATTACCTAATTCTGCATTAAATAACCTTTTTGCCAAAAAATATTAGAGCAGAAACAAACATAATATTCCTTGAGAATTATAAAATAATATGTGTGTGTTTGCATTTTCCAAAAAGAAAATTGAAAAAATAAAAATAAATCATGAAGAACAATAATTCTCAATAGTTAGTAATGTAGAATTTTGTCCTTCGTGCTCGTGAATTTATAAAAACGAAAAAATTTGAAATGATATACAGATATGAATATGAAGGTTTTTGGTCAACCTGTTGTAGCTTATGTACTTCAGGACGGGAATAATTGTCTTCACAATTGTGTAATTGTTCTAAAGTGTAATGTTTGTAATAACTACTGGAAATAATAAACAATTATGGAGTGTATTTGTGATTGATATTAGTAAATGTTACGGTGGAAAATGTTTATAATGCTTATTTATATCAGTATATACTGTAGCAAAGAAAATCTAGTTACTTGTATTATTAAATATTGTTGTGGAAAATATTTACTATAGTTTATCAGAAGAAATATTATAACTTTTATAATAATTTTTAATCTGACAAAATATTGTTGTGGATACGTTTACAACAGGTTTTGTGAACATTTTTGAATAGAACATTTATAATGTATTTTACATTCACGGAGAACATTTGTAACAGTTTCGATATAAAAACACTGTTTATGAATAGTGCTTGTGATAATTTTAGTATGTATAAACAGTTAATTATACTTCTCATAAGGCATTATAGTGGCCTCTAATATTTTATAACTTTGCCTTCTTAATCCAGTCCATTAGGAGTCTCAGAAATTAGTAGAGTGTAAAATAATAATATTTCAACTATATTATATTATATCAATGTGTAAGTAAGTTTTAATAAGGTTTCATCAAACTCATATGTGTCCCGGGGACAGTTCTAATTAGGTTTCATCAAGATAGTATGTGTCACGGAACGGTTTGAATGAGGTTCTATCAAGTAAGTGTTCTAGAAGGGTTTTAATTAGATTTCCCAAGCTGACGAATGTACGAAAACAGTTTGAACGAGGTATTGTCAAGCTGGTAATTGTTCCAGAAAATTTTCAGTGAGGTTTAACCAAACAGATAAGTGTACCTAAACACTTTGAATGAGGCGTTATTAAGCAAAAAAGTATCTCGGAACAGTTTTAATGTGGTTTCATAAGGTACATAAGCGTCCTGGAACAGTCATTTTGAACGATGTTTTGTCAAACAGGTGAATGTCCCGAAACAGTCTGAATGAGGCATTTTCAAGCAGATAAATGTGCTGAAAAATTTTAAGTAAGGTCTAATCGGTTAGGTGAGTGTCCCGGAACGGTGTAAATGAGATATCATTATAATGATAAATGACCAACAACTGTTTCAATGAAAATTTGTCAAACATGGAAATTTCACTGAATACTTTGATGCAATAACTAAATGACGTCTTCAGTAAAAGTGAATATTGAATTTTCCCAACTCACACACTAGATAAAAGAGAGAGAGAACGGTTACAATATAGCCATGCTTCAATCATCGTTATTAAAGCATCATATAGATGGGTAAATCTTTTATATGCGTTTACGGTTTCTAGTAAAACAAAATAAAGGTTAACATGTCCTTACTGCAATCAGGAAGCATAGCACACAGATATTTAAAATGTTTTGCAACAGTAAAATTATAAAATGTATCTCAACACGGCTGGTATACGTATTGTCACTTGTTGAGGAGAGAGCAATGTTTCGACCTTCCTAATTCGTTTTCAGGTAAAGAAAGAGAGAGTTTGAATGTGACAGTTGACGAAGACATGTTCTAGGGATGAGAGTATAAACGGGAACGGGATTGTAGGGGGCGTTGCAGGTGGATGTTATGTTATTTATAATTATAATAGTAAAGGGTTTCTTTATAATGGTTTAATTTTGGTTTTAGTTGCTGTAGAAGGGACTTTGTTTTATTTATATTTGTTTTCCTACTTGACATCAGGGTATTTTCTGTGCTTATGTTGTGTTTATTTGATTTGCAGTGTTGAGAAACGTGTGAAGGTGTTATTTTGAGTTATATGAATCTAGTTTTATTTTTTATGTTTGTTTCTTCATTATTGAAGTCGTGGCAGTTGTTGCATTGTGTTTTAAAAATTATGTTCGTGTTGTGTTTGTGAGTGTAGGTTTTACATGGTACTTTTCTTGTGTACCTGGTTTTTCAATAAATTTGGTGTTGACTAGAATACTGTGTTTTGTTATAAGTTTTATCCAAATGTCGGTTATTTTTCCCTGAAGTCGGGAAAATATGTTATGCAGCAGTTTAAGGTTTTGTAGATTGTTGTATCTTGGAATTTGTTGTTTGTTTGTTGTTGGTCTAGGTGTGTGCGTATAATTATTTTCACGGTTTTTTTTAAGAAATTTGTTGATGTCAATGAAATAATTATATATTCATAAAATATGTTTCCTTCGTTTTCGTTTATAATACTTATTATTATCAGTGAATACGACAGAAGAAGGTTTATAAAAGCTATCGAGAATAATAAACTGTTAGGGTGAGTATTTGTGATTTATATTAGTAAATATTCTGGTGGAAAAATTTTGTAATGCTTATTTATATCAACATATACCGTAGCAAAGAAAACCTTTAGTAGTTACTTGTATTATTAAATCTCGTTGTGGAAAATATTTACTATAGTTTATCAGAAGAAAACTTATTAATCTTATAATAATTTTTAGTCTAATGAAACTATTTCATTAAATGATTTTGGAAATCCGTTAAGAATGTAATAAATAAGTTATTGCTTAAATAAAATATTCCTGACATAATAAATTTTGACAAGTATAATTAATCATAATTTATGCTCAGCCAGAGTGTAAACGGGGTTTACACCATAACAGTGCATGTTAATAACATTTATAATTCTAGTATTAGTAATTATGAAGAATAGATTTTGTACAAATTTTAAATCATTTAGAAAATTTTGCTCAAATTTATCAAAAGCAAATATTGAATCTGTGAAAGAATGAAACAACAGGGGACAAAACGACAGCTGTTGTTTAAATTATTTGTATTCAAATGTTTATTTCTACTAGATAATGTTATTATTATTGTCAATTATATTTAACAATAAACTAAAATCTTTGTGGCCCTGGAGATGGGTGTCAGTCAAAAGAAGGCTAAAGAATATATCTGGTGATGATAACCTTGATAAAGAGCAACGAGCAGTGATGGTAATAAAAAGAAAATCAAAGTCAAAGGTAAAGCAGAGAAAAGGGGCTTTATCAAACTGGAAGGTAAAATTAACAGTAGTGAAACTTTTGAAGTATTCCAGCTTTTACTCAATTTTAAAATAAATTTCGTTTTTATGTAAAATCAGTGGATTATACATGAAATATATTGATATTTCTTAATTTTTCTCTAATCTGCATTTTATTAATACAAATGGTTAACATTCAGAATAAAACTTTAAAATATTATGCGATGTTAACTATTGACATAAATCTTGTTTCCTGAACTTGCCCGCTAGAAAATTCTATTTAATATTTATGTATTTATAATTTCATTATAGTTGTACGATTAAAACATACAGCTTTGTAAGGGTGTACATTTTTATAATTCTTACCTTATTTACGAATAGAGTCTTGTTACTAATTATAAAACTATTTTAAATATTAAATTGCAAAGTTTTGGTCACTTAAAAACCACCTCAGTTAATATTATTTCACACTAAAATATAATATGAAATACATCAATACTTATTGTATTATAGTTATAGAATGAAGACTTGAGATATAACGAGTAAAACTTCAACATTTAATATATAATATTTATGTACCAACACGTAACTAATATAACAGTTAATTCACTAATTTTAAAATTAAACTCAAACTGAAACAGATGACATTCTAGGTTCAATACCTCTAAACAACAATACTGATCAATACAGTGCGTGCATTTAAAAAAGTACTGATAAACGAAATTTAAATAATTTTGCAAAATGATAGAATAAATAAAGCCTTCAATTATCTTTGTTAAACTTGTAGTTAAAAGTAAGATTATACTTATAGTAAAATATTTGAGGTATATTAATTTTTTTACTTTTAGAATTTTCGTAATTTTTCGACTTCAACGGTTCCAAAGCTTTTAAATATTAACGTTGGTGTTAATAATACTAAATAATTGATGCAATCTTATTAAAAGTATTTAAGGATTAGTAAAAGAAACTTCATAGATTAATCTTGTAATTAATAAAATCAGTTTTGCCTGCTTACAAAATTTGAAAACACTCGCTAAAGAAGCAAGTTATCTCTCAAAATATCGTAAAGAGAAATGAAATATTCGTTAGTAAATATAGCTTTACGTTTTACTGATATTTATTATTTGCACCTATGTTTATTTGTACCTCGGATAAAATTTGCATACTCCGTCGTCTTGCCACTGGCTATCCTGTATTCGTTTGATTTACTTTCTTTTTTTCAGAGAAGTTGTTTCTACTTATCAGAAAGACTAGTCATTTTGATTTTATGATAAATAGAAAATTCAGATTTACGTTATTACACATATTAATAAAAAATACTTTAGAAAGCCACAGAATGGGAAGATAAGTAATTTATTTTGAAGTTAGTCTTCTAGTGTTCTACAATAAATGACTGGCTGTATTTTATTTTTTCACAGACTTGGTAAAATAGTGATTCAAGAACAACGTCAGTGTGGTGGTTCAGCGGAACAATTTAGACAGAAGTACATGACTAACCATCACTTTTCTATATCTGCTTATAAACCATTGCAAATGGACGGGAGTGATGACTCCGACAGTGAAAGGGGAGCTGTGATAGACCCTGGAAATGGCTTAGGGGTCGCTCTAAACCAGCTTGCGTTTGCTCACAGTAAAAGTTCTATTATACCACAGTCAGCTACACTCGAGCGATAAAGAAAGCGCCACACCTACTGGAGTAAAAACTTTCGGAGATTTATTCCAACAGTTAGCCTGAGTTTGGAAGTCGGTAGGCCTTAAACTCTTACAAGGGGTCATGTAAGTTCTCAATCACGACCCACTTCTTCATCTCCTGAACAAATCCTCAAATACTACGAGATATTGAACCCTCTGCCATTTTAAAATAAATACTGAAGTTTTCTTTCTCACCGAACATAGTGAACAATCCTCCGATCCAAATCAGTAATGAGGCTCATTCCAAAGATGAGCATGGTAATACAACAAAAGTAAATACTGTGCATGGAATAGCCAATCCTGCTTTTGTATGTGATGCTGGGGCTTCTGTACAGTCGTCAGCGTTGGAACAAGCTTTCAATGTTGGACTTCCTCCAAAAATCTGATGCCAAAAATTGTCATACAGCAAAAATCTGACTTGGATAACACACAGTCAAACAGAATTCGAACATCAGAGTAATAAAACGTCCATTAAACGTAAGAGACGCATGAAACATAAAAAGATGTGTCATTGGGGCAGAGTGCGAGCAGAAGTCGAAACCTGTACTCATAGATTTTCTAAATCAAGATGTCACAAAAGAAAAGAAATCTGCCAATAACTCTTCGTCTCACTCGAGATCTCGGAAACACGTGAAATTCAGCGACAGAAATGAGCATGCGCCTCAAATGAAAATTGCAGTGAAAGCAGTGAAACATCATCAAGTTGTGATAATCCAAGATCAAGAACAACATTAGCTCTAGTGAGCAGAACTAGACACGAAAATTCACATAGTGAACGACAATCTTAACCCGTCTACGAGATAACGAGGTGGAACAGTAAAAATGTCGTTGCTATGACGTAACTTTTAGCATGGAACGACGATTCGGAACTATAAAAATAACGTAAAGTTTCGTCCGGTGTCATGCAAATATATGTTCTTCAATTTGTGATTTCATGAACCACACAATGTTTTTAAATTACTACAAATTTAACTCCATATTTTATAAAATATATAAGAACAATTTTTCTTTTTGAACATTTATTATCATTTATGGCAAATTTATATGTTTTGTAAAACGAATTCAAGTAAAAGTGCTGTCCCGAAGTGCTCTGACAAATACATAATGTTGCGTTCGGATGTTTAGTATTTTCAAATATGTCACGATAACATTTTAAGTCCGATCTTTCTCTTAGTCTTTAAGTTAAAATGCTATAAAGGTTTCTATCAGTCATGTATTCGTATAACTGTATATACATTCTTTGACAAAAGTAGTATGAAAATCTGGAATTAATAACTAAAGTTTCTATTTTTCAAAGACCATTTTCTACAATTAAGAAGAATTTTCAAATATTCCAAACGAAATGTAGTAAAAATCGCTAAACAACAAGCAACCAGTATTTGTGGAAACACGAGCTCTTGTAGCTGACTAACTGGTTTCTAATTTCCCACTTTACATAAATTTGATAATAAATGAAATAGAGGTTCGTTAACTCACCAGTAGAAATTAAGCATTATTTTAACTTATCTTCAATACGTTTATAACCTGAATAGCACGTGGTGAGTACAAAACTCAAACGTTCACCAGTTAAAAATATTCATAATTTAATACTTCTACACTCCGAAGTAACATATTCAAAGAAAGAATTGTACTTTTAATAATTTTAAAATATTAAACTTATTCCTTATCACAAAATTTTCCAAACTTAAAATTACAACGTTAAAATCCGAGCCTTGAATCCTCACAATGGGCAGAACATAATCCACTGTTAAGCTTTATCTTAAGAAAACAACAAGCAAATATTGTAAAGTAAATAATAATCAAGCAGTCTAGGCTTCATGATTTGTTTGATTTCACTCCACCTTCACCATTTATTTTTCAATTAGAGCTAAAAATACAGAGATATATATTATACATTAGAGTGATTAACACAGTATCAGATATCGATTTGTCAGCCGATAATTTCCACATTTTCTAAAACATAAGTTCTACTCAAACCTTTTACAAGATTCATATTTATCTAAAACTCAGAAGAAAAATCACTCTCAGCCTAATTTTAAATAAGTAAAAAAAACATTGTTATAAGCTTTTTATATTATATATTAGCAAATATATGTAATTACTTTTAAAAAGCTTATAACAAATGCCAATGCAAAGCTTGTGAAATGAAACAAAATGTAAATCAGTTATCTTTTAGCTATAAATTTTATCGACTTTACGACAATTTTAAACATTATTATACATCATGTTCGGGATTTTATAAGATGAATAATTAAATAATTGTTTTCTCTCTTCTTATAATCAGTATATCTTGTGTCAGTGAAATCCTTGCCTTCTTTAGCCTCCCAGTGGCTAAGGGGTATGTTTGCGGACTTCCAACGCTAAAAACCCGATTTCGATACGCGTGGTGGGCAGAGCACACAGAGCCCATTGTGTAGCTTTGTGCTTAATTCAAACAGCAACTTTTCTTCTTAGTTTAAATATTTTACATTGTTAATTTAAAACTGTACAGCTTTATATAATCTAAAGAATAGTACGGACAACTTATTTAGTTTAAAATATTTAAAGTATTAAGTCTTTGGTTTATACATTTCATATTAACAATCACTTCTTTTTCCGACATATGACGAGGTAAAACTGAAACTCAAAAATCTTGCACTACTATTCGGAGACACTAGATGGCAGCATATAACATTATCAAAAGGGTTTCTCGACCTTTTCCTAATATCAATTCCTGTCAGTTTTCGAAACAGCTCTCTCATCAGAATTCGAAGAAAACAAGAAGTGTTAAATTAAAATGTCAAATTCTATATCATAGCTCAAATATACAAACTACATATAGAATAAATAAATAACAGCGAACAAAACCTTATAAAGTTCTTTTTTATGAAGACGACCGACTACATCCATAGAAAAATAATAATGAAACTCACTATAAATATTTTTTTAATTCAATAATGTACGAGATACACAAGTAATTGTTATTTGAATGTTTTAAAACACGATAAGAAATTCATTGTTTTAAATGATAAATAAAGACCTCAGTGATTACTAAGAACAAGTATTTACTTTCGGGATTTTAAACTAGTGTTTTCTATTGTTGTTTTTCAGTCTTGAGTGCTTTTGATCAAATTGTAATAACACATTTCTGATAGAAATAGATAATCAGTCACGTGGAATCACTTATATCAGAAATGATTTCTAATTTCATCTTACAGACTTCAAATATTCGATACAAAACAGGGTTAAGATAACTTAACAGAAAACAATATATTAGTATTATATCAGGATATAAAACGTTTTATATCTAACGAATGTTTTACAAAAAACAGCAGACACTGCATATTAGTACGGGTAATATAAGATAACAAGTTACATTAACTAAAATTATTATCAGTAAAGGTTTCGTCACCAGGAAAAGTCTTCATCAGTTTCACCTGTTAAAGAAAAAATATGCTAATAAATAGTGTTATTCGAAACTTAGTCTATTCTAATTTTCAAGGTACAATATAGAAAGTATCCAATTCTCAAAATACAAAATAGTAAAGCGCATTGTATTAAGCTTGTTTCTTTACAGAATAAATAAAAATAATTTTGTGTTTCTCAATAGTGACAACTTTATCATACTAAAACAGTTTTCAGAATACTAATAACATTATGTGACATGATTGGCTGGTATATACAATCGTTTTAAATAATGTACTTGAAATAAAGAACATAGAAATACCGATAATATGTAGTTCTTTAACCTCCTCCTTCGCTTTTGTGCTGACCATGTGGCCCATAATATCCAAAATCTCCATCATATACACAACGTCTGTTACAGGGCATGTTTCGTGTCCCTGGCCTTCAGCTGTAGGGACGATGTGTTTCATGAACAAGTAGACGACAAGAACCATAAATTGTGTTAATTTATAATTTAAGTTGTTCAAAGAAAAAGTGGTAAATGACTAAACGTTTTATTATATCTTAACATTATCAAAAGTCAGAGGTAAATTGCAGCTACTACAATGATAGTAGTAACCGAAATTCAAATATAACCGATATTTAAAGGATATAATGAAGTGTAGTTTCATTAATTATCAGTGACACTATAATCAATAGTTTGTAGTTTTTGCAATGAATTTCGGTAGCTAAACTATTTTCAACAATCTAAATATTACCATTAATTAAGGTAACTATTTTTTCTTTTTCTCAAACTAAACATCTAATTTGCGACAATGAAAGGTGTGCAATATTATGTTACGTAAAATATTTTGTGATTTAACTTTACGACAAACAAAGAATAACTAACCTTCTCGTCTTTTCCTTTGCTTTCGTGAAATAAGTTTTATGTTTCTTACATGAAGTCCTTACTTTCATATTTATAAGAAGCATTGAAAACAGCTGCTAATGAAGAGATTGAGTAGGGCGGGATTCGATGGGTCTTCATGACTTACCACATTCTACCAATAGGTAATATTTTTAATTCGACTGTTAATTTGCTAACTTTCCTGGATCAGGAATAGCCATCATGACAAGTAAATGTAAACTGAAATTGATGATGACTGTTTATTGCTAACGAAATGAGAGATACACATGCAACGTTATGTGCGTAAGCTTTAAAAATATTTTGTTCATTGTTTCAGCACAAAAGCAGTTTTTCAGTTATCAATTTTTATGTGAATATTATTTTAATATTTTCTTGTTTACTTCTCTGTAATTCTGAGTCTAAGAGAAAAAAATGACATTAATTAAAGGGCAAAATTTCGGCTGAACCAAAAATTATTCTCTTTATCTCCCTCATTTTTTCTATTTTTATTTAGAATATAAAATATAAAAGTTTATAATTTGAATATTTTAATTACAAAAATAATAAACTTTGATTAGCTGCTTAATTATCAAACTTAATTGCAACATATAT
Source organism: Tachypleus tridentatus (assembly GCF_004210375.1). NCBI lineage: Eukaryota > Metazoa > Arthropoda > Merostomata > Xiphosura > Limulidae > Tachypleus > Tachypleus tridentatus. The sequence goes on along the minus strand of NC_134833.1, from coordinate 71,273,011 downwards.
TACATTAATAATTGTCTTTATTTTAGAATTACGTTTTCTCATACCTTTAGAGCCTTTAATTTTTAGCTTAATATATAATATGTGCTTATATTTAAAAGCATAGTTATGTAGAGAGTTTTAATGTGCTTTGTATATTTTGTAGTTTTTAAATTTATGATAACAAGATAAGTAATTATTCTTGGTTTTATTTTCTTCTTATTGTTGATTTCTTGCAAACATATTTTTATTTACTATATATGTAGAAGTTGTTTATTGTTCATGACAATAACAGAGATGTGTTTATAAAAACACAAGAACAATACAGTTGTATGTGTCTTTCTCTTAATTATACATATATTTGTTAGATATATTATTGTTCTTTGTTCTTAGTACAAAGCTAAACGTAGGACTAACTGTACTTTACCCACAACTGGTGTTGAAACCTGGTTTCTAGCAGTATAAACAATTCGGGCTGATCTATGATTGTGGAACTCTAAACGGCTTAGCTCAACGTTCTACTTGCAATATTTATACAAACTGGATATAATTCGATATTGTGGAATAAAACTGATGCTGTTAAACTAATTGTGTAAATTAAACGTTTATCAGTTTGAAAAAAAAAAACATACTATTTAGGAAATCATACTGGAATGAGTATCTCTTTTCATTTCTTTTTCTTGAGAAAAAATTAATTTTTTTTAAATATCGCAAACGCTTTTTGACGTTCAGTTATAATGTTCTTCTTCAATTGTTTTTTGTCAGGGATTTAACTATAATCCCCAGAAAGGTACTGTGTTTTTCTTTGAAATATTGAAGTGTCTCCATACATACCTATAAGCTATTTAAGCCATTTATAGTTATAGTCACTCGAACGACTGCGTATACTTGTTCATCGCAGATTTGTATTTAACGTAAACATTAACAAAAAACGTCAGTTGCAAAACTACTATTACTGGCATAAAGCAACGATAAGAAAACGTGTCTTTCTCTCATTGTACTACTGATCTCTCCTTCATGGAAATAATTTTAAATCATATAGATTTTTACAGTTTACTAATATTTATAACCAGAATGAGAACAGAAGTGGCCAGTTCAAGTGGGTGATGAGTTTGAAAGGCATGTAATAAAGTGAACCACGAAGTCAAAACAGCGAGACTAACCTTATGTGTCACGACGATCTTAAAACCCTTGAGAGAAAAGAGTAAATCTCTTACTCTCTTGTGGGCAGAAGAATGTCTTAAATCGATGTTAGAGAGCTGTCCAAAATAACCGTAAGGAGATGTTTCCGTGACTGGATATTAAGGCAATTACAAAACCGGTTTATATGCCTACACCAAATTCAGGTATCACTGTGTCACTTTTGATTAGAGGGGCCGGCATGACCAAGTGTTTAAGGCATGCGACTCGTAATCTGATGATCGCGAGTTCGCATCCCCGTCGCGCCAAACATTCTCGCCCGTTCAGCCGTGGGGACGTTATAATTTGACGGTCAATCCCACTATTCGTTGGTAAAAGAGTAGCCCAAGAGTTGGCGGTGGATGGTAATGACTAGCTGCCTTCCTTCTATTCTTACACTGCTAAATTAGGGACGGCTAGCACAGATAGCCC